>NC_051177.1:19420285-19455498 GCF_013339695.2 Rhipicephalus sanguineus
CGTCATCGACATCAGCACTGTTAAATCATGGGCTTCGTGATCAGTTCCACCAATGTGTGCAGCCGGAGCCAGTCGCAGAGGCCACAGTTGAAGATACGACCGTGCTGCGCGGCTTCGCCAAAACTGCCGACGATGACGTAGTTCCGGTTGGCTTGTTCCACGCCCACACTTTCACCGCATTCACGTGGGCGGAGCAAGACGATCATGTATTTAAAGTCCTGCTGCCACTGCCACAACAGCGGAAAAAATTACGTCATCATCCACAATAATGTTGGCTTTTGTTAACCCATATATGCCCAGTGTCCTACATATAGGACGGTTCTTTGAGGCACTTTAACATCGCTATTGCTTTAGCTGATGACTAGCACCACATACAGCACATCAAGCAGGCCTAATTTTCAACTTGTGCAAGCCTAGACATTGCTTGCTTTTCATGGTGCCGCGTGCCGACCACTTTATGCAGGGCAAACGCGTGCTTGCTGCTGTGAAAGACTTCATGGCGAGGAAGAAGTGCAATGTCGGTGTGCACGTGAAATGTTTCAAGGCTTACCACACCCGCACAGACACCCCTAATGCTCAGTGTCCTATATATATATAGGATGGTGAAAAACAGTGTTGCGTTTACCTGGCAGTAAATAAAGAACTTGTGCTTTCTTTTGAGGGTAGAGAAGTACACTTTTTGTGGAAAAAAAAAAAATTTGTTTTGTCAGTTTTTTTGAGTTTGGGCAATATGGGTTGACAACAAGTTTTACCAAATTCTAAAACTGCTTCAGCTTCCCTTTAAGCAACAGCTGTAGTTTCACTCAGTTCGTAGGAGATTACCAGTTGCCTGTGCTGATGTGTGCTGCATATTGTGGAGGAAAGTTGAGATGCTGACCACTGCTTTCCCTTCTCTCTTCTCATGAAGGGCTCGCCATCTGCAAGAGTGGCTGCCTCCGAAGATGAGGTTGAGGAGGCACCTGCAACCCTGCTGTGACACCGTCAAAAGCGCCCAAAACACCAAAGGAACCTAAGGAACCTGTTACGACTGACAAAGAGCCAAAACGGAGAAAACGAGAGGTAAAGAACATCATACTTGGTATCTTCTTTTTTCACCCTATTTGGAGGCCGAAGAGGCTGAAATGGTGTCATTGTGGCAGTCATTGTGAATCCAGCTGCACCGCCAATGTTTAGTGCTCTGGCTGAAGTCACCAGGAATCCTCATTTGGGCAGACTATTGTGTAAATACGGGATTTGTGACATCCGAAGGTTGAAGGTTCAGACCCTGCCAGCGGCAAGCTGTCTTTTTGTCCTCTTTAATTTCTTCACATTTATATCATAATTAGTACGATACAGTTAAAAAGATACAAATAACGTCCCTATATCTTCATTGGCTTCATTGTCTATGGTTTTTATTATGGTTTTGTCTGACAAAGAAAAACAATCCTTTAAAATCGGCCTTTTTCACGATGCCACGGCTCATGCGCCCTCCCCAACAGAAGCAAAAAATCCGTAAACAGGGGTGAGTGTGCTCGAGCCAACGGTTCGACTAGGGGACTTGTCTTCATCAAGGCTGGGACTGATTTCCTTAGCGCTTGTGTGTATATGCTTTGTACCCTCTCTCCTATTCAACAAAGGAGGAGAAGAGGGCAACTGCAAAAGCGGGGGGTGGGGGAGAGGCCGCCATGATGAATTGGGTGAGTCAAAAGGAAAGAGGTATTCCGTGAAAAAAGAAGGAAAAAGGTGGGGGGGGGGGGGACGTTTTGCTGAATTATGATGTTAGAGGAAGCAACACTGAACAAGCAGGTTAGAAATTCTAGAAGGGCTTAACTCACATTGATTTTCATTGATTATGTACCATATAGGATGGATTCAAGAGCCCCCTAGACATTCATACCTGCCACTTGGAGGTATCGAACTTGTGAATAAGCAGGGGTGAGACAGCTGCGCATATTGCGCATTTTTGATACGATTCCGTTTTCCTGCGCCAAGCTGCTCCAAAAGCATAAAAATTGCAAAAAATTGCGCCGAACTGCGCCGAAACGGCCCCACAATCAAGAATTTTCAAGCCCGCGTCACTTTCAGCGTGGGAAAACGTAACTTTAGAAGCAGCGCCAGGGATACGTTCGCAGAACACGTTAACGCGCGCAAGCGTGTCCTTCTACGCGCCTTTGTAATAGAGGCTTCCATAGTGCTGTGTAATCGCCTCTGAGCGGTTGTAATGTATAGTGTAGTGTCCGAGCGGTAACGACGTAGTGTCCGAGGGGTAAGGTTTCTCGGCGCTCGCGACGCATTTTTGAAGGCGGTCCCTCACGAGGTGGCAGCGAACGGTGGCGCAGCGCGCTTTTGTTATCACCTATAAAAAGCGTGCGGTACATTGACGCTACGCCACCGCGCAGCCGAGCAGATAGCTGAAGGCGCTTTATTTAGGCAGTTTTCGAATAGCGTACGCTAAGTTAGCGTTAGCGTTTGCGGCCCGCTATTTCCGTCACTTAACGGGAGCCCGCAAGCGGTTAGCGTACGACGCATGCGCAGTTGTGCGAAAAGCCAACGCAAAGCTTTGCGTACGCTATTCGAAAGCTTCCTGAGGGTTCGCCCTTCAGGGAGGGCAAATATTAATCGCAGCGCCCCTCCTTCCGATTAAGTCAAAGTATGGGCGGTATCGACTTTGCCCCCCTCCCCCTTCGTGCGCACGCCTATGGGGGTGGTCATACTGGCGCGTTCGTCGGTGGCCATACCGCTTTTGTTCTTTCCGATGTTACGCGCGAAGGCGTCGCCGCAATCGCGTGCTAGTCGGAATCATTCATTGACCGTTCAAAGACGTACTGCTATGGACTATACAATTATGTGCAATCAGTTTTATTGCGATAGCAATTATATGGACAGTCTCGAGGGGTTCTTGCCGTCGCCGTCATGTCCTTCCGGTATGAAGTCCACATTGATAAGATCCCCCCGCGAATTGTATGTTCTACAGCGGGTAAAAGCACGCGAGCAGAGGCGACGTACGCGGCCGAAGCAAACGAGCCGGCCCATTGCCGTCGCTCGGAGGCTGCATGCGATAACATCACCCCGCTCGGAAGGCCTGCCGTCGAAGCAGACAGGAAACGCCCCGCCCGTTTTTAACAAGCCTTAAAAGACGCGAGGAGGGGGGGGGGGGGGGGGAGTGTCGCGCGAGGAGCAACTTTGAACTTTGCGCGTGCGCGCTATCTCGAAAGCCATCACAGCGGGGCGGGTGGCTCGTATACGCTTCTACGTGCTGCGCTCTCAAAGCGAAGTGACTATGCGGAGAACATGGCTCCCTGGAGCGGCCGTATTTCTTACACCATCGTTTTATAGTTACGCGAGATCGGATACAAAACAGTTAGCTGCCAGCCTTACTTCGTGTAACACTACAATTTGTTGCTATCGCATTCAATGCTTCGCCCTTGCGGTGAAACTGTGACTTTTTTTATTATTTGAGAAGTGTGATGTTTTTTCTTTTCTTATTTTCAAATGTAAAGTGAACCTACTTGGAAAAACTTTTTTTTTATCTATTTCATATGTTGTTACCAGGGTTATATAAATTGCGTGGTTTGTAAAAAGGTAGTGTAGTTCATACCTGGCAATAATCTGTTAAAAAAAGCTTTCTCCAAAGGCTCTTTGAATGTGTATGTGTATTCTAAGCCGATTAAAATATGTGCTTGTTCCTCCAAGTTACTACAAATTTGTTTTTTCGAGCTCCCCAAAAACGACATAATAAATGCCGCTAACTGCTCCCAAACAAGGTTCTCTGCTCCTAAATTGAAATTTTGCTGCTCCAAAATGCTCCCAAATCGATTTCAGCCGTCTCACCCCTGGAATAAGGTAAGACTGTATATTTTTTTCCTCCTAGGGACCGGAAGTTTGACCGAAGTATGTAAGTCATCACCGCGACACTGCAAACAAGGGATATTTGTGGGCAGGCAGGTGTATAAGAAGGATCTGTAGCGGCGAGGGTGACTACATTCACCACTTAAGCAACCTAGGAACATTAGTTAAAAGAATTACGGCAAGACGCTCTAACAAGGTCTGCAACGATGCATATAAACTAGATAGGAAATCAACGCTAGCTAAAAGAGCCCCCGGTAGCTCAGCCCAACCAGCCGCCAGCATTTATAACCAAATACTCAAATGCGCTCCAAACGTAAATATCCTCCGTTAGTATTATCCAATACTGGCAAGCAACGAGCGCCTTAGAAAAGCGTTTCCCGAAGTACCAAAGGCCGTGTATAGCAGCAATAGGAACTTTACAGGGACACTATAAAGAAAAATGATTTTTCTCATATTAGTAAATTACTCTTTCACAATTCCAAAATCACCGCACTTGCCACAATCAGACACTTGGTAAGCGAGCAAACGCGCCGAAAGAAAATGCAGGTGGCGGCACCAACTTGAAATTCCCGCATCAAACGCCATGACGTCATAGATTTTGATATGCATCTGCTTGGCCCTACGTACTTCCTAATCAGTAAAAATGAAGGGTATTGTCCTCTGAGAGGGCCGTAGACTTAATATGCCATGTTTCAGGAAATTTTGTTGGGCCAATGTCGCCAAAATAGGAAAAAATGTACTTTGAAATCAGTGACGTCACGTGCGGAGATTTCGGCGCGAAATTTAAAAATGAATCTTTCACCTTGATTATCTCCTCTCTAATGAACGTATGATAGTGAAATTATTTGCATTAGAGTTCTCGGAGCACAATTAATCTAACCAATTCTTTGTTCACTTTAGTGTTCTTTAAGGACATGTTAGTGCATGCAAAAGGAAAGCCTCGTTCTAATGCCCACATAACACTTGTTTCGTCCAAGATGTAAGACTTGCAAACGCCTTCAAGATGACATTATAGTTAAAAGCACCTGAAGGGATTATGTCCATCATGTAAAAATCTAGTTTTACCTCCACTAGTTCAAACGTTATCTACATGATTGAATGTTCATATTGTCACAACAGTGCATTGGCGAAACGGGACAGCCTGGTAATGTTAGACTAAACGGGCATCGCGTGGACCAACGTTACTAGAACAAACTCGTTTCAAAGCTCGTATCTCCGGCAGCAGAGGAGGGTGGTCCGAACGCGGCGGTCGCGAAACTAGCGGCGCTGCAGTTCCGTCTTGCGCCACTATTGCCGCGTCGTCTGCTGCCACGGCATAACGCTGCGGTCCGCCGCGCACTTGCTCGCGGCAACTGCGCGGCAACTTTCTTATTTACTAGTTAGGTGGATACTTAGGTGGATATGCATAAGGTCGTCTGTATGCATTGGCCCGCGTGCGTTGTTCATGATGGCTAAGAATCGGTGTTCGGTCTATATTGCCACGCCCACTTCTTGTTTTTATTTGCTGTATTCGGGTTTGACCAGCAAGGACGCTTATCAACGCTCGAGGCTATCCGCGAAGCAGTGTTCGAGAAGCTTCGCGATTGTAGTAGACGTTTTGGTAAAATTGCGCGCTGCACGCGAATGTTCCAGCTTTGTCGAGAGGATAACGCCGCCACCAGCGATATCGCTGGAAAGTTCGATAGGCCTGTATAAAAGCCGACACGCTTGACCGCTTGTCAGTTGATCGACGGTCGACGCTCTGTTCGCCGCTATCAGTGTATTGCTGTAGTTTGACTTTCAGTTTCCGGCCACAAGTTCGGCCAAATAAAGAGTTTCATCTCGGACCTGCTGACTGCTGCCTCGTCGACGTCACGACCCTGTGACAATATTTGAGCTGTCTACATTGCGCTTAACTCCAAGCATAGGAGTCTAAGCGAATGAGGCTTTTCAGCGTAATTTGTGTAACTACCACCACAATTTTAGCCCGCTGCCGTATCTATCTAGACCAGAACAACCCAACACGCTCGTAAAAGCCTTATAGTGTACAAGAAGCGTACTTACTCGAGATACAAAAACGTTCTAGAAAAACAGTACACGTTTCTACAATTTATTGAAAAAAAAAAACTTCTCGAAAAACATCACAATGCTTTGCAGGTTTACAAGACACGCTTCGCGACGGTTAAGGGATACTGACCCCAAAATCGGAAAATTTACGAGAACTCGGTAAATGAAATCTCAGTGTGCGATTACATCGAATAGATGTCGTCTCTGAGCAATTTTTTCAGGGACAGTTGTATTTTCGGTGTCTCATTTTTCTATTTGCATCCTGCTACGGTGCCTTAAACAATTCGAAACAGATCGGCCGTGAGTGTGAGCACCGAGCAGTTATTCGCGCCTACTCGGTCGCTAGAAGAGTCGTCAGTATTCAACTTCAGTTTTTCAACTTCACCAAGCAGATGTTCCATGCCCGCAGCACTTCTACACTGTACGACAGCCGTTTGCGTTTCGTGCTGAGCCGTTCACTACGCAGTTAAACTGCTCGTCAACTACAATTATTTTTGCACAAGTAAGTCTCCATTCCCGAAGCAAAGTGTGGGATTGGGCTAGTTGGTATTCCATTATTAAACTGCTCAGCGCAAAACATTTGACACGGTACACATAGAAAAGACGAGGACCAGCGCTGGTCCTCGTCTTTTCTATGTGTACCGTGTCAAATTTCTTGCGCTGAGCAGCCCGTTCCGAGCAGGCGAGTGTAAAATATTCCGCACATCTTGTTCAATACCTCGTCGTAAAATCTCTCGAAAATCCACTGCTTTGAAGGCATAGCGACAGCTGACAACCGATCGAATGTCAGTGTGATGCAACTCTCAGCCTCGGGGCGTATACAGGTAATCGCCTGCCTTTCGTTTTGCTGTTCTATTTCTGGCGGCTCCTCCAAATTGGGCACTGGGCTTTCGCGGGACGCTGTGCGTTTGGGGGGGATTTGCGCTAAAACCGAACATTTTGGCTTTGAAATGTAGGGTGGAAGTGCTGGGAACAAGCGCGGCACGGCACCTGGCGCGAGTTCCCACTTTTCACACGGGATAAAAACTTTGTCCCGCAACGACACGACGATAGGCTTTACAATGTCGTCACTCTCAAAATGAACGTCACAGATCTTGCATTTCGCAGTAAGCTTTCTATCTTTGCGATGCAAAGCTTGAATGGCGTAGGGTCTTTTGGAGGTCTGAAGAAGTGCCGTGAAGCGGAGTCGCGTGTTGTGGTAGCCGCTCTTGGAGCCCGGCGCAAAGCAAGTCGGCATACCGCACTGTGAATCTGTTCGCCCTCGGTACGCTCGTACATCAGGCCGTTGTCTTCGTACAAGACGCTAAGGCTGGACAAGAACAGTCGCAAAAATGACGAGCTAACAAAGCGCCGACACGCTGTAACCCACGTGCGCTCGTACATCGGCGGCGTCGATCACAACAAGCGCCAGCGGCGGGAGCTAGACGTGACTGCAGCGCCACTAGTTCTCACGACCGCCACGCGGACCGCCTCTCCAGCGGAGCTTTTAAACTGAGTTTGTTCTAGTAACGTTGGCGGGACACAGTGAAGAAATTACCGAATGCAGTGACAGCATTTTCATGTAGCAAGTCACAACTTCAACCATCTCAAACTTGCATACTTCAGTCAAACTTCCGGTCCTCAAGAGACAGAAAATATACAGAGCCGTACCTTATTCACAAGTTCAGCACATTCCAGCCAGCAGGCATAAAACATTTATGGAGGCTCTTGAATCCATCCTATATGGTACATACTCAATGAAAATCAGTGAGAGTTAAGCCCTTCTTCTAGGAATTTCTAACCTTCCATTGTTAAAGGGGTCCTGACACGAATATTTTCAGTTGTCGTTTTTTTGCGTCAAATGAAAGGTAAAGCCCTCATGTGCCTAGAAAAGGTAGCGCTAAGCGCGAGTGTGCCCTGAAAAAGTAATTACAGTATGTTTTTAAAAGCTAGTTTCGGTTCCTACTGTACCCTGACATCACGACACTGTATGAGCTTCTCGTCACGTGCTCGCACAATATGGAGTGACGTTTCCACGCACGAGCAGCCATTTTGGAAGTTTTGATGACGTACAAGCGGCCATCTTGGAAGTTTCGGTACCTAACGTCATCACAACAAGCCATACTGCTGCGTGAAGTCACCAGAATTTGTACTGCAGCCTGACGTCAAGCTAGTGTCGATGTCAGTAGGTGCGCCATGGAAAAATTGACTTTAATATCAAATTAAAATATCTTATCAGCATTTGCTGAGTTTCACACTTGCTCAGAGCCGTCTCTGCATAGGAAATATGTATGGCAGAGTAAACTCGCCTTTGAAAAAAGGTGTCAGTACCCCTTTAAGTGATGCTTCCTCCGACAACCATAATTCAGTAAAAACGTGTGTGTGGTGTGTCCTGTTTTTTATTTTTTTCACATAATACCACTTTCCTTTGACTCACCCAATTTGTCATGGTGGCCTCTCCCCCACCCCACTTTTGCAGTTGCCCTCTCCTCCTCCTTTTTTGGATTGAAGGAGAGGGTTCAAAGCATATACACATGAGCGCTAAGGAAATCAATCCCAGCCTTGAAGAAGACAAGTCCAGTTGTCGAAACGTGGGCTGAGCACACACATCCCTGTTTACGGATTTTTTTCACCGCTTCCCCCCCATCTTCCCCTTCCTGCCGTTTTCTGGACTTCCCTAGCAGAGAAGTCGTGAAACTCCTCTTAATCTCGGAAGCCTTCGTTCTGGCGATGCCAATTGTCCCGGCCCGTACCAAAACGACAGAGTGCAGCACAGGAAAATGGAAAACGTGGATTCCTTCTTTCGTTCAAAGGAGTGTAATGGGGCATACAAGGTCCTTCCTTCGTACACTCTACCCATATTTACTCGCATAATAGGTGGCACTTTTTTTTTTTTTTCCAGAACATCCAGCTCTAAGTTCGGGGTGCGCCTTTTACACGGGGTAAAATTTCCGAAAATCTTTCGACTTGAATTCTCGCGCTTTAAAATTTGAACATACGTCAAGTAAATGGCTACTTTAACATTTACCATGAATTCGGCATAAAAGTAAACTGAAATCTACCTACATACTTTTTAATGAACCGGCGATAGACGTCGACTGCACACACACTTAAATTTATTTACACAAGTCATAGGTGCTCCTACCCTGCCCCTATAGGGGAGACCCACGCCGTGGAGGCGCTGCGGTGCCGGCCGCTGTCAGTCATGTGGGGAGAAAATTCGTTATTTGAGTGTTGAGCACTCCGCTGTCCCCCTTCAAGCTGCCTTGAAACTGCGTTGCCTTGCTCGCACGCTGCACGCTTCTGCACGTGTTTTTGAGAATTTCGCGTCGTGCGCGGTTAAGATGTACACGCTTCTGTCGCCGCGGGCACAATTGGTGAAAGGTCAATGCGTCTGCTCAGCCATGTAGCAGATGCGGGGCAAGTGATAGCACTACGCCGTCCTCGTCAGAGCGAAGTGCATTTTGCAAGTGATGGACAGCTGTTTTACGACATGGAGTTAGCACAATGTCTTCTTGTTCATCATATACCCGTTTTATTTGGTTTGCTGTGTGTACTACGCACTCTCTATGTTTGTTACTGGGTGCATGGGTAAGGCCGCTTCTCGTGCTTTAGGTTTAGCGGCCCTGGCGTTGTGACTGCTATTAGTTGCTGTTAGGCCGCCACTTGCCCACCTGCGCACAATTGCACTGATTTGAAGAAAAAAAATAAAAAGTGCGCAAGGGTCACAAGACGCGCGTGACGTACCTTGTTCTCCTGTGCCATACCTCCCTGCTTAGCTTCCAGCGCTTTTGTCGGGGCAAGAGAAGAGAGAAAGCATTTACAGCGTGCACAATCTTTGTACTCCACCGTACTGGACGATTCTAAAAACTTTTGCCGTGGTCGATTTCGTGAGGAAATAAGCTCCTTTAATGAAGCCATTCCATAACTACTTGGAAAAGTGTTGCAGGGCCTCTTTAACCCTTTGGGGTTTCGCCGTACATGTACGGCATAGCCTGTGTCTTTAAACCGCGCGCCTTTTTCGGTTGTTTCTCTTGCTTGGCTCTCCCGTGCCCCCCCCCTTCAAAAGCGGCGCGCCGGCTATCGCTTGCCAGCCGAGCGCTTTGCGTTTGCGGCTGGTTTAAAACCCCGCCTTTTTCTATCATTTCTCCTTGCGTGGAATCATTTCTCTTGCTGCCGATCGATCATTTCTCTTGCTGCCACGCTTCGGGAATATGTGGTATCTTTTCATGTGCCGATGTCTCTCCTTTTTTGCTTTCCGAAGCGGCACGGCAGCTTTCACTTGTACGTCCGGAAAGCGCACGCGGTGCGACTGGTTTCGGTTTCATCCTTTGGTTGGTTATCGCTTCTCGCACCCACAAAGCTTGATGGCTGTCTGGTTTCTAATCTCTCAAGGTGAAAGCCCGCCTGTGACTCTCTCGTTTATTGCTCCCCAGGGCGCGATTGCATCTGTTTCCGTGCTGCGCTAAAATTACACAACCGCCGCCGTGGTTGCGCTTCCTGTTTTGGGGTACATGAACTTTTTTTTACCGGAAAACTACTCTGGTGTGCTTATTTTTGTCTGTGAGCTGTTTATACCATGTATAATTTTTATTTATAAAAAATCGTATAAGCTTTTCTTTTTTTAGGGTTTTGCTTGATGTTACTATGAATAAACCATGTGTAGGTAACAACGATTTGTCACTTTACGGTAAAATTTTAGAGAATTTTTTTCTTAAATAGAATCATCTCAAGAATTTATTCAGCAATAAAAAAATAAACATTTTTTTGGACTGCATTTCGCAAAAATTCGACCCTGAAAGGGTTAAGAAGTGTGTGAAGGTGCCACACCTGTCCTTAAAAAAGGACTCCTAAATTTGCCTAGCTTCTGTGTATTAATGCACTGGATTTCTTTATTAGCCATACTGGAGAACAGGTGGATGTTAAGAGCACTTTTTGATACGTAGTAGCATGACACCACCATGCTTTTACAGCTGCAGGACCAGTCACATCGGGCCTCCAAACGAACTTCTTCTGAGAGCAGCAGTACAGGCTCGGCACCCATGAAAAGAAACAAAGCAGCCGCAACTGAGAAGGCTTCCCTCGGTGGCAGCTGCGACACCAAATAACAATGCGGCTGGCCTCAACAGTGTGTCCAATGCCACTTCATCGTCTAAGTCCAGCTCTAACCTCCTGAGGCAGTCTTACGTCACAAGGCCCGTAAGTGCACCTTTTCGTCTTAGGTTTGGAGAGTTAGGGTGCTAGGTGTGCATTGCATCACATTAGGTACACTAAAGGCAAATATGCATCAATGCTTAATGCCCTGCTTTAGAAGCATATTTCTTTATCTTTCAGCAGATGTTTGTGAAACACAGCTACATACGTATATTTATGTGCTGATTTCAAAATATGCAATAATTTTTATACTGTTTTCAAATATAAAATATCAAACACTTGATGTGCTTTGGTAGGACCAAGATTTTCTTCTAAACTGTGGCAGTTATGAAGCAAATCAGCATATCACAATAATCTAAAATGAGACTGTATGCAATATAAACACAATGGATGTTATAAACCCAATTGAACAAAAGTTACAATATGTTGAACATTTGTGAGTGAGTTCATGAAAGTTCAACATACCGGCTGGTGTGCCCCCCTTCCGCAAATTACAAAATCTTCCAAATTTCGTTTATCCAGACTCTGCAGCTATGACATACGACAACTCTTGCTCAAGTGGGCTTAGAATATTCATTTCTTATTTACTCCATACAGTTCTGATACCAGATTACAGTAAAAGCTCGTTAATTCGGATAATTCGGACGGCTCTATTGGTCCCGGCCAAAGTGCATGTTAATCTATGGGACCAAACCTTTGTTAATTCGTCAGAATTCGGCTCCGCACCGCTTAATTCGGACAAAGGCTGATGGCTGCCGCTACACAAAAGTGTGGTAAAGCAGCGCTAGCACCACTGGAGTGAAACCGAAACTGAGTGACATCGACATCGTCATCAACTAGTGGGGGCGATCGCAGCGTCACCGAACGTCGGCGTCGTCTTCTTTCTTCGCTCCACCATAGCTCCACTGTGCCTCCGACGGCATTTTCCCTTGTGTTGTGTCGGCGGCGTCTCTTCTTCGAAGTTCTCTTCCCCCCTCCCCCTCGTTGTGACCTCGTGTGACCGCGTTTGCACGTGAGGCCGAGCATGCAGCAAAAGCTGACGATGGCATTGACGAGGTGCAGCCGAGTCCACTAACGATGACTGCCTGACCTTCATGCTGTCCTTCCCACAGATGTGACCCTTCAGGACTACATCGCGATTGATGATTGTATCGCCACGACTGGTCTCCTGACCGATCAAGAAAATATTAATGATGTCGCGACCTCATCGCACCTCACGGGAAGTCTCGGAGATGCTTTTGATATTAGGGACGCTTGCCTGAGCACTTCCGACAGTTTGCGTGCTGTTGGCCATTTGGAAGAGTTAAGAAAAATTGTAATGTCAGCCGGAATCTGCGCGAAATGCAGACGACCATTACAAAATACTCTAGCAAATAAAGGTATGCTTCTCCAACTTGATTTTAATGTTGTTTTTTCCTGTTCATTGTTATTCGGCATTTGGTTAATTCGGACATTTTTTTTCCGGTCCCGTGAAATCCGAATTAACAGCTTTTACTGATTGTGATAACAGTCGACGTCCGATTCCCGGACGCCCGAAATTCCGGACATGCCTGATTTCCCGGACTCATCTGTGGCACCGTCAAGTTCCCGTAGAGTCAATGTATTAAAAAGTCCGAAATTCGGACGCTTATAGCCTTCGCCATCCGATTTCCCGGACTTTTTACTGTTAACCGCCGACCCAAAGTCACCACCGACGCCGCCATTTTGGTTGTTTTCATTTTCATATCCTTGAACCCACCATACTCGCATCAGCAGCAACGCTAGAGCCGCCGCACCGCGCCGCGGCTGCCGTAACCTCGAAACCGAACCACCGCACGTGTCAATCCGTTGCCAGCCGTAGCTTAGCCAAGCCAAACCTCACTGTGTTCGTTCACGTGTTGTTTTGTCAGCTGTGCCAGCTCTGCGGTCGTGTCTGCGGTTGATCGTTTGCTGCTGCGCGCTACCTTCAGTGATCACGTTTCCCGACCTTCAGCATCCACCGAGTTCCTAGCTGTTTCGTGCTGCGCTTTTCGTCGAGCGGATTCGCCGTTTACAGCAATGGCACCGACTGCTCCTTCGTCTTCGTCCGCGCCTTCGAAGCGCACAAAGCCACCTCGTAGGCTCACGATGACGAACTGCCATCCGCGGACGTTGCCTTCGACGATCTGCGCGCTGGCGGCGTGTTGATTCCAGCCGAGATAACCCTTGAGGGCTTCGCCGACGCTGACAAAGACCTCGAGCTATGTGCGGAGTTGACCGATGACGAAATCATTCATCAAGTTACGGAGGATTCCGATGACTCCGACACCGAGAACGAAGAGCCAGCTCCTACACAGCCAACGAACACGGAGTTGACGCGAGCACTGATGACACTGTCATTGGTGTACAGCGGCAACATGACGTTGACTGAAATTGAGGCAGACATAATCGCGGGCAAGCGGACCGTGCAAAAGAAAATAAGCGACTTCTTTGCGCCCAAGTGCTGACCTATGAGGTAGTGCCGGCCCGTAGTCGTTTTTTTTTTTTCTATATATATATATATATAAACGGCTCTTTTCAGAGCCACCTAAACAATGCATTGGCTGAATTGCTATGGGAATCTTGTACTCCGGCTGTGACCCTCTCCGTCAGCGAAAATACCTACCAAAAATGTGGTTTTTACGTGTGCGTTTTCACGTGCTTCGTTTTTCCGGACGTTTTCGCGGTCCCTTGAGGGTCCGGGAATCGGACGTCGACTGTGATACCTTGATTTGCTTTGCAACTCCACCAGTTCAGAAGAAAAAAAGGGTGCTGCTAACAATACAAGAAATACATATTATTTTAGAAACTACATAATGTATGAGAAATATAAGTGCATATTAGAAATCTGCACATAGCAATACATAAGCTCTGAAAGTTTAATGGAAATCTGCTCAAAAAATAAAAGACATGTTTTTTTGAAGCAGTGTCTCTCCTTTAAGGGCCAGTAAACAGGGCTGGACCTTTTTTGACATCTCCGAAGCAAGCTTCCTCATCTGTAATGAAGGTCATGGCAATCACATTTTGCGAGTGCAACAGAGTCGCACAGACATTCTATTTCAAAAAAGACTACAGTCAAATCCCGCTACAACGAAATTGATGGGACGCGCGAAAAAGTTCATTGTCGCGGAATTTCAATGCAGCGAAATTTCATCTATAGACTACAAAAGCTAGGAAGATCTGATGATCATGGCTTGTCCTTTGGTCCCGGCAAGCGCATGCATTGTCCTTTGCATTTAACTCTAGATAACTTGGACGTACTTAGCCGCACACCAAGGGAATCAAAATATACAGAAAATTTTGCGCTAAACTCGGGGTGCGGGTTATATGCGAAATTCGGTGCGCAAGAATTCACGGTAATGCAAGGAAGGTGGCTTTGCGCCAATATGCGAGTTGTACACGTGTGTTATACACGAGCAAACACTAAATGCAGGCTACCCTCGAAGCGGGCCGAGCGCGTAGCGCCGCGAAGGAGCGTGCCAAAGTTCGCTACAGGCTAACTGAAAACGAAGTGCCGAAGCTCCGCACTACCACAGTCACAAGCAAGTGAAAGGAAGGCCGAAACGCTTCGCGCTGTTTTACGACTTTATTGCCTTTAATCTTTCTTCCGGAGTGTTAGCTGCGTACTTGAGCGTATTCGCTATCGATGATCGTGACGATAGCGACCGCGGTTTTCTGCACAGCGGTTGCGGCAAACGGCAGTTCCGTTTACAATATGTGTGCGCTGGCCGTGCGCGTGCCTTCAGAACTACGTAGTTGCTATCTGTGATCACGTCTACCGCGGTTTTGACCGCAGCATTGCTTTGAGTCGGTGTGGGTACGCTGGATGCGCGCGTACTATCGTGGTCGCCCATGATCGCGTCGACACGATCGCATACGTGTTCGCAGCGGTTGCGGCAGAATGCAGTTACGCTTAGACTAGGTGCGCACCGGCTGCGCATGTGCCTTCAAAATGCCGTGGATGTCATTCACGATCGCAGGGCTTGTGACGACGAGCAGTAGTTTTGTTTTGAGTGCTGAATGGCGGGAGTTCTTGAAGAGCGATTCTTCCGCAGCCCGCACGTGCATCAAATCCGCCGGCAGCATCATGGCGGATGGACAATCTGTCGCTGAGCATCTCAATGGGGAATAATTTACTGGGATGTGCTTGTGGTAGCAGAAAGCATGTCTCCGATGAAGACACGGGTCTTGCGATGCGGCCGCACGGCTTTGGCAACAAGAAATAGTCGAGTTTTTAGCGAGATTTCGCGGCAATCCTAGGCAAGCTCCTTTTCCTTATGTGGTGGCACTCGCGAAAACTTCATTCAAGCGCAAAATACCCAGAAAAAGTATTCGTTGTGACGAGACATTTTTCGCATTGTTTTCTATGGGTGGCCGCCTGCAAGCAACTGACAGGAGTAACGTGGAGAAAGCTTTCCTCAGTCATTGGCTGCGTGCTGTTGACGTAAGTCTCTGACGTCTTTTATTGCAAAGTGGGCGTAGTCACGACGACTGGCTATGCCTACTCCTCTTCGTGTCAGGGAAGGGTAGGGAGGCCTAGCGAGAAACCAAAACCAGCCGAAGTGGCCATAAAAGGGTTGTTCCATCCTTTACAACTTCATTACTACAGCACCTATTCACAAAGGTCTTGCAGCTGTATGTTCATGTCGTACAAGTGCGCAGTCATCTCTTCATTACAAATTTTTTGGACCTCTGGGTTGCTTATACCTCTGTCACACGGCCACCATCGAACTCCATTTCACCCCGTTCGGCATTTAACTACGTGATGGAACATTACGAGAATGGAGTTGTGGCCGTGCTACACAGCTCGGTGTAAGCTTTCGACGGTTGCCGCATGGGGCAGAAACAGCGCTGCTGCGCTCGTCGAAACGTCCAATTTTTGCCTGTGCAGTCGCCTTTAAAGCAACAAAAAACGTGTTTTTGTGTGTTGATGAAGTGCTCGGAATCACCATTGCTGTCACAGTGCTTGTGCGTGCGCCTCACACGTGCAGAAACAAATATCGCGCGACGATTCACAGCGGCGGCGGCGGCTTGGCGAGGCGTTGGTGTGGAGAGTATACAAGCGCTGATGTCCGAAAAAATATAACTAAAACTTACACTACGGGGCGTGAAATGCTACGCAAAAAAGAGCATATAGTTTTTAAAATTATAATTGAGCTCATTGGGACGATTTTGCTAGTGCGGTTTTCAGTGTACCTGGGAACGAGAGTACTCCATCGAGCCGAAATGGGCATAACCGAACTTCCTCCACCAAAAGCTCCATTTAACTTCCTCAGCGAAATGGTGACCGTGTGACATGAACCCCATCTCCCTCGAGGAAAAGACGAGGGAGTTAAACGGAGTTCACGGGTGCCCGTGTGACAGGGGTATCACTGGCCCTTTAAGACTCGCGTCCACGTACCCCTCCCTAGCACACAATCCAACTCGCCTGTCCAAGATCAAGGAGTGTTGACATTGTATACACCATCACCTCCTTTTACTACCCGCCATCCTGTGCCACAGTTTCTTATGTAAAAAATTGTCCATAACATTTTCTTCCCGTACCGCATTTATTGCTCAGCAACTTCGCATTATGTATAAAAAAACACTCCATATATGGAAGCAATGTTAGATCGGCACTGTTTATTTTTTCTTGCAGTTAGAGTGAGCTTCACTAGCGAGCAAAGCCAGCTCAGCACTATGCAATAGCAAAACTAATGAAACGCGAGTGCATGGGTGGCACAGAGCCAGGTGAAAGTGCAACTTTTCAACTGCGGAGATCTTTCAAGAGTCTAGGGTAATACAAAAAAAAATGTTTTATCTTGATGGACGATTCTCTGCGATTATCGCTTTACTATGGCATGTTTTTTGCTGCAAGAGAGTTCCTTGCATGTGCTGGCTTTGGACCACGCAAGAGGTATAAGTTGTGGCATAGGGTTTTGTACACACTGTTTGTGTCTTGCGCTTGCAGCATTGTGGTAACTGGAAAGGGAAGCTAGGATGAATAATAATCCGCCTCTTTCAGTTTCCTGTGCTGCCCTCTTCCGTTTTCGTAGGGTTTTGGTAGCGGTCGGGACAACCGGCATTGCCAGAAGCAAAGCCTCTGAGATGAAAAGACGTTTCGCGACTTTTCCGCTAGGAGAAGGGCGCATGCAGCCGGACATCGTGAAAAAGGTGGATTGAAAGCTGACACAGAAATATATCTTCAGTACATATTTCTTTAAAATTATAATTTAAAACGTGTAGTGGTAATGAGCTTGCTAGTAATCACTTCTTTGAGTCTAAATTACAGTCATCAGCCAAGACAATCCGACTTTGAGTCACCAGCTGCGTTAAGCTCTGAAATCGACATCCAATCTTAAAAACACAGGCTGTTTTTCAGCCTATCTTAGTTGTATGTGTGAGATAGGAGAAAATGATAGCTGACACCACAATTATTTATATACAAGGTTATGAGTTACTTAGGAATCTGATTAATTTAGCCCTTGACAATAGCCATCACTTTGATGGATGGCACCAAGTTTGTTAACGCAAAGCTTTTGGGGCAAGTTTTGGGCTCCCTAGTTAAATTCACGATATAGCATGCCCTACACAAAATCCAAAGGCAGTTTGCGTTTTGGCACATGCGCAGTGGCTTCAATGCTATTTCTTTGGGGCCCATATTCTGAAGCCCTCTCTTATGACGTAATTATACAGAGGAGTTATGCCATAGCGCTAGTACAAGAATGTCACTCCGGAGTCGCAGGTTGTGTTCCACGTTTACCTTTATTTCTCTGCTGCTAAAGTGCTTTTGTCAGTAATGACGTTCTAGATGTTCTCCAGCTTCTGTTTTTGCTGTAGCATAAATGTTTATTAAATAAGCCTTTAGTGTTCCTCTAAACTAGTTTGTCATGGCTCTGATTACACTGCATACCATGCACCAGAAAGCGTTGCGATTCTCATTTCATTCTTGCATTTGTAGTTACAGAACGCATCTTTAATGCAGAATTTTATCAGCATTAACTCTCAGCGTAGATAAAACAGTGTGGCCATGGCTGCTATGATAGCAAATCAACTTTCCCAGTTTCAAACTTTCTTCCTTGTGCAAAAGTAAAAGTGCCTTTCTTTTTTCTTTCTTGATTATCTCTGCAAGGTATAAACAACCTTTTTTATGCGATAAGTTTTACAACAGCAGTCACGTGTCACTTTTTCATGTGGATGACAGGTGACACCACCCCTGGATGTGGAGAGGATATCGGATGTCTTGCGGTCAAAACATGTCAGCCCATCAAACCTCAAGTTTGGGTTTCTGGGTTTGGGCAACATGGGCCAAGGCATGGTCAAGAACCTCATCAACTCGGGTCACCACATCACCGTATGGAACAGGACACCTTCCAAGGTCTGGTGCACCTTTTACCTACACTCGAGTTTGATTTGGAAACTGTCAGGGCCCTTGTGAACCAGAACAGCAGGACACCTAGGACTGTTAGAGTGTGTGCTGGTCACGTTTAAATGCAGTACAGTGAAACCTCGGTGATACGATCACAGCTCATACGAATTTCGGGGTGATACGACTGTTTCATTGGTCCCGGCCAAGGCCCATTGGCCTGCAGTGTAATGGAGTACGGTTGTTGCGAACCGATTTTCACCCAGCGACGTTTGATACGAACGTACGCTACCGGCCAGGTACGAAGAGGTGCTGTCCGCGCTGTTGCGGAATACGCGCCAAGCACGTGCGAGCGCGGGAACGCAAGCGCGGGCATGCGCGCCACACTGCCAAATCGTCAGAATCACGGTGTAAGAAAAACATTTTTGTTACGGTCAGAATAAACCTTCAGAGACGCGTCACTGCCTCCGAGATTGTGTGCGCGAATCTTTGGAGCTCTTATGTGCCTCCGTGTGCCTTCGCGTTCAGCTTACAGAGGACATTAGCGCCATGCTTTTTTTTTTCTAACGCGTCGATGCGGGCTGCTGTCGTTGTACTGTGTTTACACGTGCCTTCCTCATGCATCAGACATCCTATGAAAGGTGGACGAGGACCGAAAGAAGGCGAGGGCAGTCTTGGCGAAGGAGTCAGGCCTCACGTCAACATGCGCGACGGTTGAGGTCGCACTTGTGTGGACCCGGCCGTAAATCTCCCAAAAAGCATCCCCAACACCTCCGCGATGAGAAAATCATAACACAGGACCGTGCTTCTGTAGAAGAACAAACAAAACTTAAATATTTGACGGAAGGAGTAGAAAAGGGGGTACTCAGGAGCATGTTGGCTGTAATTTTGTGGCCTTTATCCATCGCGTCAAAGTGCTTCTTTGGTCACTCTCGCTGCAGTACTCTGGTGTCATGCAAAAAAGCATACTAAAATTGGGAAGGGGCTACTGCTGTCGCGGGTCACAACGCACCTGGTTCATTAACTAAATATGCGCGCACGGGCCGTATATTTACGAGTGCTGGTATGATTGCCGACATCTAAAAACTTAACTGACAATCATTCAGGGTTCTTCCTGACGTTGCTGTCGCCCTGAAAAACAATAAATGAAAACATACGCCAGCTTTCTTTTGTCGCATGCTAATTTTCCATGCTTTCTGGTGATACGAATTTCGGATGATACGAATATTTTTGGTGGTCCCGTGAGATTCGTATCACCGAGGTTTCACTGTAGAACACTCCTGCTGATACATTTTTCATGGGGCAGTAAGAAATTAGTCAAACCTCATTATAATGGACACTGCAAAATTTAGTTTGCGATTGCCAAAATTCGTTGTACAAAGTTAAACTGAAAAAATTGTCAAGCACTAGCGCTAATCAGTCGGTAGCTAGCCTGGAATTTATGAAACACTTACTTGACCAAAAATACATTTATTGGGGTGAAAAGAACATACTTCTTTTTTTCAATGATGGCATCATCCACATTCCATATCATGTACTGGCGCTCTTTGGCCATAGTGGCCCTTGCGCCATAAAGCACCATTTATCATCATCATCATGCTGTATAATGGCTTGCTTCACAGTGTCAAGGCATTCCACTATTTTAAACCCACTGCCTTCCATTGCGCTGCAAGAGCACTGCGCCAAAGCAGCCACAGCTTTGCTCTAGTTGGCAGTGGAGTGTTTTTGGGGTCCGCAGCTTCAGCCTCCGCGGCTTCATTCACAGGCTGCTGGTGTGTCACCTCCACAGAAATTTCCACGTTAGCCAGTCTCGCAACCAACCTGTCGCCTACCAACCGCAACGAATTGCTCTATATATCATTAAGCTCACAAACTTCTTCAGAGCAGTTCTTTCACGTTTTCCACCATGGTCATGGTGCACAACACTGCCAAGCTGTTGACCACCTAAAAACACGGGTCACTAAGCAACTGGCGAAAACATGACATAAATGTGCACAAAGTGTAAACTCAAAATGGCAGCGTCTGACGAGGAAACTCATGCAGTCGTGCGCTACACCATCTACTGTCCAGGCCACTCCATTCTACTAGTGTGTTTGGCGCATTGGATATAAAAACAGGCGCATCCTGTGAGAGTGCAACTATGCTGACCTTGGAGGCCATCTCCCATTTAAAAAAAAAAAGAATAGGAAAGACTGTCACCACTGTTTGACGTCGATGCCGCAACACTGTGAAGGCATTCTAGGTGCATAGGAGAAGATGAATGCATGCTCCTGAAGCACTTGTATTCCGGCGCCGGAAAATTTTGTATATTCATTGCACGGTACGAATTAGTTTGCTATAAAAATGATAAGATACCTGTAATTATTGAAACCTTTGGCTGGAGTTTGACATAACCGATAATACACTGTATCCATGTTCCTTATATCGAGGTTCATCTGTAACGTAAGAAGCAGTAAATGAGAAAGTTAGTAAAAAAATTGAGTAGTGGTGAACTGCACAGAATTTTATTTATATACTTACTCTTGGAAGAACCGTGCACCTGCAGTGTTGTATCTTAAGGGGGTACTGACACAGAAATTTTGGCCTCGCATTTTTTTGCTGCAATGTGTTGCTGGGGACCGGTTAGTCATACCATGGCACATCGTTTGCTGCGGCGTGCAACAGATAATTAATTTAGGGCTCGCCATTACTGACCAACCTCTGTTTCGGTATGAAAGAGCTCCAAAAATGACAAGCCGCCAGGTGCAACTATAACCACCTAGCGTGTGCAACGCTCGACCTCTTCAGCGCACATAACTGTGACACACTTCCATGCAGTCCGCAGCCCAGACAGCACAAGGAAATGGGGAAGTCCTTTCGAACATTGAACGGAAAAGCAGGTTCGCCAAACACGACTTTCAACCAGTGTGCCACGGACTCGCGAGCCGCCGCCGAAAAGTAGTGTGCGGGCGCAAGCGTGACAAGAGAAATGGTGACTATGACGTCATCATAAATTGTTGTATCGGCTGCACCGTGGTGACGTCGGGGAAGTAGGGGGGTGGAGTCACTTTCAAGGGTGTCAGTCGCGAGGTGCGGCGTATAGCGCAGTATCAGGCATGCGAACTTCAAAATTCATATCAAATACCTTTCAAGCTATATTCGCTGTCGATATTTGGTAGGTGATATACGCATGTTCGCAGGAATCGATCCCACAGGCAATCTCGGTCACGAAATTTTGTGTCGAATCTAGTGCTGCTATGGCCAGTGAAGATTTCGCTCCCACACTTGGCCATGATAACTTTTGGCAATACTTTCGCGGGATGATTGCTGGATGTGTCGGCATCTCCAAGCAATAATGCAGCGTGGGTGGCACAGTGCCAGACCGCCGTGGCCAGTGGCTGGTCAAACGCCTTACAAAAGTAGAACATCACCAAAAGGAGCCATCCAAAAATGCTGCCTTGCTTCATCTTCTAAACTGCATCACTGGTGCATGCATCGGCACATTAACCACAATCTCAGTGACAGATAGAACTGCGGAGGCAAGAATGGCGTGATCCACAGAAATGTAATTGTCGCATGTGATTCTGTTGGCACCAATAGTTGAAGATGTGAGAGGAAGTGCGCACTACTGCTGCAGTGGCTCTCAAGAAACACTATGGCAGTGCGAGAAGACCATGAACTTCTCTGGCAAATAACAATGAGTCTGTGCTAAAGTGGCAGCGTTAACAAACGCCATTCTTGAAGGCCTTACTTACTTTTACTAACTACGTGTGCCGGGAGTAAATTTCAGGACCAAAATGCGTCGTAGACGCAATGTTTGGATAGCAAATACAAATTGCAAAAGGGTATACTTTTGCTTGTGAAAAGCAGGAGTGCATGGGGATCACTTGCACCACTCATGTGGATAATGTCATGGTAAAGACGGGCCAAGCTGTATGAAAGGTCAACATGGCCGCTTGGCCAGTTTGGAGCACACCTTGTAGCATATTACACAAGAACAGATTCACAGTTGCAACGTAACAGGTGCCTCAGAAGGAAGGGAACAACTTGGCCACAATGCCTCATTGTCGCATGGGAATTTCAACTTAGGAATAAAAAGCAGTGCTCCTACAGTTGCAGTTTAAAACATAGGTGGTTTCTTGGCCCGCGCTCGCTACAACTTGCACCGTCACGTGCGCCAACTGGCTGACGCGGGCCAAGAAAACACCGCCAACTTATTGGCCTACCGCTGCAACGTGAAGGGGTCCGCTCTGTGTACGGTTGGTGCAGAAGCCTAGCTCTGGTTCCAGCCGCAAACAGTCGTACTGTGCACGCGTCAATGTCCCCTTCCCGTAGCGCAAGTCATCGCAGCTACGACGGGTTCGAGCGAATAAGGCAACAGGCTAGAACAACAAACAACACTTTATTGCTACACTAGCAATAACGCGTAAATGTCGCGTAGCGGGGATAGTCCACTCTAGTCGATAACGAAGGGTTACGCTTATGGCTCGCGGGTCCTCGGGGTGATCTGGTGCATGGGTCGTTCCCACAGGTCAGCAGAGCAAGATAGGCCGTCTCCCTGCCTGGTCGGCTGTTTTATTCACCTCCCGTCTCCCTCCCCACTGCAAAGGTTGTTTCCCTCGCAGGGGAAGTTCCCTTTCCCGCGAGGATTGGTGCGCGGCGCGGCGGGAAAGAAGGGGTTGCCAGGAAAGGGGCGACAGGGCTTCCCTCCTAGTGACCTCTTGGTTCCCGCTGTCAGTCCGCAATTGCGCCAGCGTTAAGGAAAGGAAATAGGCGCACGTGCTCTCCCACAAACGGAGCCGGCAAGTCGCAGCCGATGTCGTTCGCTCAAAACCACGGCTGAGAGCATGTTTGCTGCGCGTGAATGCGCTAGTCACGTGGTTCTTTTTGTATTTCGGGAGCTTTCTTTGCAGCTTGGAAAAGATGGTATAGGTGAGACTTTCTTTATCGCAAATACAGTGTAACCTTGTTACAGCGGATCTGTTTACAACAGACATTCGGATACTACATACCAATTTGCGGCATTATGCCGACCTCCATATTTTTTCCATTGATGGAGCTTCGTTTACAACGGATTCTGGTACAGCGGACATTCGGATATAATTGACTAACATGTCAGGCCAACAAGGTGGTCAGGGCTCCTTTACGGCAGACTTTTCTACCATGGACATCCCAAATTCAATAACTTCCGACTTCAAACATCGCTTAGCATACTTTCGGGATGGGAACAGCGCACCACGGATGTCGACGTACCGATTTAAGAACGAAGGCCGCCGATCTCTGGTCTGTCAATGATCAGCTATGCCTAGCTGTAGCGACAAAAAAACGGCGCGCAGCGTGCTTGGTGTTGCGTTTTGGGACGCTGGCGCGCGAAATCACTAGCTGCTGCCACCGCTTCTCCGAGCGGTCGCTGCGCGGCGAGCTTGGCCGGGGGGTCCGCTGCCAATGCGCAAAATGCCCATCTGCGATTCCGAAGAGCCAGCGGGCGATGTGAATCGTTGCTTGCGACGAAGTACATTGCGGCTTCTTCGCTTTCGCATGTCTGCTAGCGCGATGTTCTTGCCCGCAAAATTCGAATTCGTCTCGTACATCGGCACCGTGAGCGGAGTTAGGCCTAGCCATGACATCGAGTAGAAAGCTCGGTTGCGATGTGTGTGGCCGCGGTGCCCAATGTTTCAAAGTATGTCATGCGTGATCGCGAGTACAAAGAGTTGTTCCACGGTGGTCTTCATCATAGGCTCCGAAGTGCTGAATAGCAGAACCTCTAACAGCGGAGGAGGTCCAATGAGTCAATGCTAGCAACACAACTACGTCGCACGTCTGCTATGTTCGCAACGAGTGTGGTGCGCTATCATAATCTGATGATTGAGCTTCCGCTTGCAGCTGCCAAACCAAAGCATAATTGTATTGTAGATTGTACGAGCGGAAAACGACAGGAATAGAAGGAAAGAACTTGACAGGACAGATTCCTGTCCTTTTCCGCTCATACAATCTCCAATATGTTGCACCAACTGGCCCAGCACACCACCTTATTGAATGCGTAATTGTATTCTAAATTATCGACCCGCGAACACAGAACGAGTGCGAAAGCATCACTAAGTAGCGCAATTTTCGACAGCCATGACCTGGTGACGCACAAGCAGCAGACGACCCTCCCGAAGCGTGCATCACAGCAGAAACAGCCAATCGGAGGCCTTGAATTGAACTTCAAACATTTGCTTTTTGTACACTTGTTACTGAATGGAGGAGCTAGCTGAAATGGAGAACTTGAACACGGAGAAATGCTCTCTTTTTTGCTATTTCCGCAATATTCGCGAAGTCGGCAGGCCCAAAAAAATTTTTATGGCACTTCTACATAGTTTTCAGTGGAGATATTTTGGAATCAGATAAAAAGAGCTGCAGAAACTGAAAACGCAATTTTCCAAAAATCTCACCCTTTTTTTTTTTTTTTTCCCATTAAGAATAAGACCATGTTTGTGATTTGTAATTCTCTCCAGTTATAACAGACCCATTCAGTGTTTACATAAAAGTCTGTTGTAACAGTACTTGGATTTTACATACTCCCTTTACAACAGGCCAAAACCCTCTTCACTATGAAGGCCTGTTGTAATGAGGTTATACTGTAAGGCAGTGGGGGTTTCTGAAGGCGCTCTCAAACTTTTGCAAGTCGCATTTCTTGCCTAAAGTCATTCTTTAGCGATTTAGATTTAGTTAAATAATCCTGATTTAGTAATTACCAAACAAAAAATTGTCTGTAGTGCGCAAGGTGACTGTCAGCAATTTGCAATTGATTTCACTCGCCTGCCTCTAATATTGTATTTTTTAACCCTTGGCTAAAGATAGCTGGGAAACCTGGTAACCCGGAAACCCGGAAACCCAGCCTTTAAGTTACGAGAAAGCATTTGATTGGGTCAAAATCTCGGCAGTCATTCAGGCACTACGGAATCAGGTTGTCAATGAACCATATATAAAAATACTGGAAGAAATCTATGGTAGCTCCACAGTCACCACAGTCCTCCATAAAGAAAGTGACAAAATCCATTCAAGGGGGGTGTGAGGCAGGGAGACACGATCTCCCGCAATGCTGTTCACCGCATGCTTACAGGAGGTTTTTAGGGCCCTAGATTGGGAACAGTTAGGGATACGAGTTACTGGAGATTACCTTAGTAACCTGCGATTCACTGCTGGCATTGCCTTGATGAGCAATTCAGGGGACGAATTCGAAATCATGATTACTGAATTGGACAAGGAAAGCAGAACGGTAGGTCTGAAAATTAATATGCAGAAAACTGAAGTAATGTTCAACAGTCTTGGAAGAGTACAATGCTTTGTGATTGGTAGCGAGGCATGGGAAGTGGTAAAAGAATGTGTCTGCTTAGGACAGGTAGTGACTGCAGAGCCGAACCATGAGACTGAAGTCACTGAAGAATAAGAATGGGGTGGGCTGGCTATGGGCCTGCACTGGATAAATGAAATACAAGAATAAAATACGAGCGCAAAAATTCTGTGTCCATGTCGTATGCGTGGCTTGGCTTAACTTGCGGTTTGGCCGTGGTAGCCATTCACTGTATACTCAGCGGCTAAAGCCGAAAGGAGACCATTACGTGTAGCTACAGTGTACTAGAATGGGGCAGTGGGCTCACTGCCGTATCCCTGCGCCGCGCCTCCATGGCCCTCTCCACGTCGACAGCCTGGGCGCCCGCCAGGGGCGCTGCCGCCAGTATCTCCTGAAAACTTCTCTTGCGGGGTGCGAAGCGCGTCCCCTGGTCGGGGTTACGCTGGTTACGATGTAGTTCCGGGGGGATCAACAAACGCGGAGTTGAAGGTGGTAAGAGGGCCACACTTAAAAGAGACCACAAAAAAAATGGAGGGAGGAGGGGGTCGAGCATTTTATTCTTCTTTTAAGCTGATTCCCCTGCAGCGCATGTTCACGCCATTCATTCGTTTGAAGGACCTTTGTCGATCGGCACCACGCGTGCCGCTTTGCTGCACTTACGTATGCTTGTTTTTCTGAACGATCGGCATTTGTGTCTGTCCATAAACTGCAACTGTCTCAAAGACGGTCCGCCGCTGCATCTGGACGGGAGGGACGCGCTACAGCCTCCGGCGGTTGTGAACATAAGGCGTGCAGAGAAATGCTGGGGCAGCGTTTGACAACAAAAACAGCTGGACCCAAAGAAGCTAGGAGTGACCGCGTAGTCAAGTGCGGTAACAATAAAAGCGAAAAAAAAACAGGGTGGTGACAGCAAAACCATACTCGTATAGAAAAAGGAGATGTAGAGGGGAGACTGAAATAGCTGTCATTAGGAAGCGGGAGACCCGTAGGGATTGGGCTCCTTTTGGGATGCTCCAGTGCCTGTTAGATCAATGTCGTCGTCGGCTGTTTATTGGTCGTGACTATTTCTGCATTGTTAATCATGGCAAGCATTTGCACATACATAGGCAGGGGTTTGTGTAAATAAAATCAGTTCAGGCGTCTATCAGGCCAGGAGGAGGAGCAAATCTGCCTGCTCATTGCCGGGTGTGCGGCTGTTCTCCTGATCTGAAAGGCACGCAAATTATTGGTAGGGGAACCACGCAATTAATACGAACGGGAAGTGATTGAAGCGGAAATCTGGAAACATATGGTTCGAACAAATGAATTACTGTATCTGTCACTATCAAAGAAAGAGATTGCTTATTTTTAAAAAATGTGGTTACTGATGTCATTCTCTCTTATTGTGAATCACACGTGTTTTATATGTACGACGCATGCGTGCTTGGCTTATCAGGGAACGTTATGTGGTTTCATTAAACCTGTTCCTAGTTCCAGCGAGTGTCTTCTCTTCTTGTGTAAGCGTCCGTAAGCTGGTTTTTTCGTTTCTTCAAGTATGTATACCAACAGGCCCAGCAGATTCTCCTCAGCTCATATATGCGAATAAAAAAAAGAAAAAAAAAAGTGAGGCGTTGTTGTGGGGCTCGAAAGGCGAGAGTGAAGTCGCTATGATTGTTACAGTGGCGAAAGGGCATTGAAATCGTATCGATCAGCAGGACAAAAAAAAAACTTCAACCTCCCGAACTACACGCCCTATCTGTTACTGCAGCGGCTACGTGGAGGAGCATTCATCTATGCAATAGCCGCTTAAAACATTGCCCACCCTTCGTAAATCAGTCACAGCGACAGTAATTTACTTCACAACTCACAGAAAAGTTGCATCAAAAGAAGCTCCGTGTGTTGCGCACCGTAACTTTTACTTTTCTTGCGCGCAAAACAGCAACGCGCGCTAGCCGCGCCCAGCAATCCGCCGGAAAGTTTCAGGTGACGCTGGGAGCCGCGCCGCCTGTCGGCGGCGACATGAAGTGCGTCACGCTCCGCCGCTCAGTGAGCGCACTACAAACTTCTAGAACACTGTACGTGTAGCCAACAAATATAGCCTTCGAGATCGGCCATTCTAAATTCTGCATCGATTTTTACACTGGCGCGACCAGTGCAACCTTTCAGCGCTGGCAACTAAGCAAAAATATTGTAAACATCGCGGACAGCTTGTCATGGCGTCCTCATGTTTCACTCATGTCCGAATTTTCAGTGTCCAAATAAATGGTTGGCGGCTGTATTCCCGCAATGTGGCAGCATATGCCATGCAAGAGAAAATGATCGAAAAAGGTGCGCTTTTTAAATATACAGGTGATGACGTGCATGTACGTCACTGACAATTTTCAAGGTGTTCGTGGAGGACGTACACATACGTCATTGACCCTGAAAGGGTTAATCTATAAACAGAAGCGAAAAATTATTTCACGTGCCGCAATGGCTTCCCCCGAGTTTTATGCTTCACAGAGAAAGACAAGGTTGATGGTGCGGTTTTCTTGCGCACAGAACGAAAGAAACAGATAAACCCCAAACACCACAGGTAAAGGTAACTCGATCCGCTGGCACAAGTGAGATGACTTGCTGCTTTTCACAAAAAGACGCAGCCACAACGCCCCTTCATTTAAATTTTGTCACTTCCTTGTCATGGGTAGCTCCAGTCTGACGTAATGGAGAGGCCACGTTTTCTGCGTGCCCAGTACGATCAGTTTCGCTTCCACCCTTCAAATTCAATTATAAATATCTCGAATTACATGCAGCTTCCGTTATTTCCAAAAAAGTGGATATGCCATAAATTGGCAGGCACTACAACTCTTTAATATAAACAACTGCCCTCAAGTGAATAATTAAAAAGTTAATGAGTTTTTGTTAGTTTCGTCATTATCATTTTAGTTGCGATGAAGTATTTCCGCCTTGACATGTGTATGTATACGAAAATGACAGGAACGTGACTGTCATAGAATTTTTGCTAAAGGCTGTATTCTCTGAAAAAAAGCACCCTTTATACCGGTTGTGCAAATCATTACAAACTAAAGGCAGTGACTCAATTTCAAGTATTATGAACATTGTACAACTGCTCCAGCTTAGAGACTTCAGTGTTTGTTTTTGAAATTCTGGGACTGTGGTAACTGCTCCTGAAAGCTGATTTGCTGCTCTAAAGTGAAGTTTTAGGTGCTCCAGAAGCTGCACTGAAATGGCTTTAGCAAAGCAGAATCTTGTCGCCAATAATAGGATGGCACCTAATTGCTGTTATACTATTGAACTTCTTAAAAATTTAAATTCCAATGTAATGCATGCCAGAACCATGATTCAAATATCAAGTTTGGCAGTGTAAGGGAACCCATAATAATTTAATCCTGCTGGGATTCTTTAGCATGCCTAATATCAAGCCCTCGCACTACGACACATCATGTGTGTAAATTTGGGCCAGGTACCATTTTATAGTACACAGCACCCTATCAACTGTGTGAAGGTATCCTCGGTAGGGGTAGAATTTTCTAGGCAACGTACAGAAAGGAGTTTGAATGCCTGGAAAAGCACAATGCAGACAAAGGAGCTTACTGTCTGTATGCCACCCATAGGTCCTTGTATGCAGTAATAAAAGTTGCGGAAATGTGCGCAGTAGATCAACAGCTATCAAGAAGGAAACGCCTCTGAAATGGGATGTCTTGTTCCACCACTGCCGTGCTTGCACCTTCCTGTGAAATTGTCTCGTAGGCAAAGAAACGAGAGAACACACATATGGCAGGACCTGCATTTGATACCCACCAACTTCTCATACACGACTTATACCCCTGTCACACGGCAAATCTAACGTCATTTACAATGAAAGACATTAGGTGAACTAAATGTCATTTCACCTGCCTGCCGTCACACGATGAAAACAAATATCATTCTAAAATGATGACCATGACAGTAGCCCTCCTGAGCTGTGACTTGGGAGAAATAAAAATCTATCAAAGCTTGCATGTAACGTGTGTGCATCCTCGAAAATAATTTTATCACTAAAAAGTTGCTCCAAGAATATAAGTGCAGCCGTTATACACAACTTGCCACAGCTGCACGACACAAACGAAGTCAAGCCAAAGAACCAAGCGAAAACCAACATGGCATATGATATGATGGGGCGTGGGAGCACAACTACAGTGTGTTATTCTAGTGTACTATAAGCATGACTGACACTGCGACTGCAGAAACGACACAGCGGCAGCTAATTCATGTAGTCACGACATTGATCACCAAAACACGTGCAATCAGACGATCAACACCCACGATCCAGGCAAAAACGACAACAGAGCACAAATGAAACATGGCCGGTGCCCAGCCTGTCTAGCTGCTGTAATTGAGAGTAGCTTTCTATAAGAAACTTTCGTGCATTCTATTACGTCATCAAACCAGTAATTAATTAGTCTAGTAAAAAATAAAATATTTACGAATTACAGAAGTTACATATACATACATCAATAGCAGTCTCCGTACAAGGTCCCTGGCACCGAGACTACACATTCGGTCTGAAATCGATTCCGAATGTGTTTCGTAAACTCATTCGGCCGAAAATGTTGTTTTCGTTGAATGGCATTAGTTTCCCCGTGTGACAGCAAACAAATGACATTAGATTTGCCATGTGACAGGGTTATTATATGAAAAGGCTTTTGTACCATACGGCAATGTTATAGTGCTACACTCCCTTCCCAGAATCTTATGCTGGCTCTTCTGAGTTTTTGATTGAGGTGGTAAGAGAAAATGTGTTCTGTAATTACTTCTTTGACATTATGCTGCAGTATTTCAGCCAGAATTTGACTTCATACCATGCTCCAAGTTCAGGAATGTTCATGGATATTGAGATAGGCGTCATGTGGGATGTTTTGTGATACTAGGCACACATCTCATTCCGTAGTATACTCCTATACTTTGGTAAAGCACTTGCCACAGCTTTGTTTTCTAAATGCGTTCCTGTTGGAACAGAATGCAAGAACACGCATATGACATGCTTTTTCTGCATGTTACAACACCCGAGCTTCCCACTACAATTTCTTTCATAGTTGATGTATTTCTTTAGAGCATTAAGCTTTGCAGTTAATTTTCTTGTGTAATTATGCTCTGGCTGAACACTTCTGGAAATTTCTGGTCACATAATTCAAGCATGCAAGCAGTTTGACAGTGTGCTACTTCTCCGAAGTTGTACATGCTGGGATGGAGTACTTAAAAGGAATAAATAGTGCACAAGAGCACCTAAGAAGGCAGTGGCATTGCGTTTTCTGCAGTTACTCTTATATCTTCAGTGGTGCTCCAAGTGCACCAAAGTTCACTATTCTGCCCGCTGTCAAGCAGTCGTTCCACCCCCCCCCCTCCCCAATATTTTTGGTTGGGACCAAACGCTAACAACTTTCCCAGGATTGCTGCAGAAGTTCTCCCCCCCCCCCCCCCCATTTTTCACCTGTGCCCTTTTTCTCATTATATAATTGGCCTTTCTCATTTATAAGTGGTGATTTGGCATGTATCTGTAGTGGTGGCCATCCCTCCCCTTCATGAAAACCTGGAGCAAATGCATTTTGACACCTGTCACTCACAGAAACCACATATGCCATGCTCACCTTGTCACTAATGCTTCAGCGCAATGCACATCTTGTATGTTGAGGTAAAGCCAGCATAGGACATTATCTTATGGGAACAGCCTCATTAATGGCTGGTCTCTGACTGCTGGTGTTTAATCCCTCTTTTTATTGGAGCAGCATTTCCTATTTGCTCACTAATAAGAATATGCACTAAAAAGCAATAGACATAATGTTTTACTGCTCCAGGTGATTGCAAGCAGAAGTTTGCCTGCTTCGGAAAACAGTTCCTTCTGCTCAGACATCTTTTTTCCTGCTCCGAAATTGCTCAGAATCCCAAACTGGCTGGACCACCACTGTATTAGCATGTAAACGCAACAATATTTACCGCCATGGCCGAATGCTTACAAGTCCCACCGATATGTCTGCCCGCAACACAACATCTTCAAAAAAGCAGGTACATAGTTTTATTTTATAAAAGAAATAGTTCAGACAAAAAAAATTCTCAACCATTCAAAGTTGCAAACATAATACACTAACATAACAGACATGGGTGTAATAATTGCTATAAAAGTTTCTTTGCACCATAGAATTCTCTACATTTTGGGGGTGCTAGCATTAGTCTTCTGCGACCTCTAGCGGAGGTGTGCTTGGAAATAAGCAGTGGTGATCACTTTCACGGTGCAGGGGGGACAAGGATAGTTCGAAGCTGCTGAAGCTGGAATATTGAGGATGCTCACTACCGTGTTCCTTTGAAATCAAAGGTGCATACCGTCTATCACAGAAACTTGGCTTATCTAAAACCTGAAATGTGGCAGCTGTTTATTGGGGGAGGAGGTGTGTCTTCCGGAAGATAAATGGATTATCCGTGTTTTGCTGATGTTTATGTGCTCTCTGTAATGATATGTCCATATATGTGCTAGTAAAAGCACTTCTGTTGCTACTGCTTCTCTAAGACACGGTACGAAAATATGCAATGCACCTCACAACCTAAGCAACTGTAAGCATGGTACAGCCTTGTAGGCGAAGGTTTCGATCTTGGATGTGTCTCACTTGAAACAGTATTTATTTCTGCATTTCTGACCCTTCTTAAAGCCCAATTACCAAGCTGCGCGCACACTGCCAGCAGTTGGACATTGTAGTGTTTGCATGTCGGAGCTTGGCTGTTCGGGTTTCGTTTGTCCATAACATTAAGCTGGGTACGTCTCCGAGAGCTCAACCAACTTCATTCCTGGAGCAAGCTGCACATGTCTCAAAGAACTGCGAATGTTGGTTCAAAGTTTGACTTAAGTACAGTTCTATTCACGTTCACAGCATCACACTGCAGTTTCATGTGGGAGTTCTGCAGTAGCGGTACCTCCGATGCAGCTACCTCAGAGTTTGGGTCACAGTCCAGGTGCACGGCTACAACATTTGTCGGTGTGGAACAGCTGGGACCTGGCTGATCTGGCGCCATTGCACACATGTGTGGCATGGTATGACGGAAGCTCTGCAGCAAAGTCCGGGAAAGAATCTAGGTTAGGAAAATTTGGTTGCAGAACCACTTGTCGGGTGACACCTGCGACAGTGTGTCTGGAGTGTAGTAAGCGGAAATCTGGCTTTCAGTGTCTTCGTCCATGAACAGAGGAAAGATGACCGGTGGTGGCAGCATTCCCAGAGGTGGAGGATCCAGGCCGATCTCGGCGGGATCAAAGATGATGGAGTCAGTGCGGGCACAGACACTCCGGCAGCTCTCGAGGTTGAGGTTCTCCAGTATCTTGTTAAGGTGCTGCTGCTGCAGTTTGTAGTTTTCACGCAACTTGTACAAGTGATGGGCACTGAACTTCCGAATCCTGTTGCGTTGAAACACGTAGTTCTCTCGAAGCCTGTCGATTTGGCCAACGCCGTAGTCCGAACCTCTGTACCTAAGAGAGAAAAAAAGCACCAGTTCAACTCAAAAAGATTTGCACGCATTTTTCCTACAACCCCATTAAGCCTATTTCAGTGCCCTGACTGTTAATATTGATAGTGTGCTTGTGACAAATCAAAAGTCTTACCTGCGAGTAGTAGTTATCCCTCATGTTTGTGATTGTGCAGTACCGTAGTCACAGAAGTCCCTCAGTCGATCTGTCTGGCCGGAGTAACTTTCCCTGATCTTCTCCATCTGCTGTGTGCAGTTCTCTTGATCCTCTGCACTTGACAGGCATAGTTATCTCGAAGCCGCTCCAGCTGCTGGCACCGGTAGTGCTCAAGACTCTCGAGCATGCGATAGAGCTGTCGTGCACGGGGCGACTCCCCATCATGCAGCACGGGCACTCCAACCCAAACCTTCGTAATATGGCACTGATTACCATGACCATCATCGTGATCAGCAGAAAACTAAACGCTGTAGCGCCACCACAAGCACACTCATATTTTGACATTCACCAAAAGTCGTAGTCGAGGGTGAGCCTTATGGCCACCGTCTGGTGGCCAAGACATGGTGGCTGTACAACGGTAATGACCACTGTCACCACGTTGGACCTCACGCACGAACAAGTCCCCATTGGAAGTAGCACAAACTTGGGGCAGTCGCCCATATTCACGCGTCCATTGAGAGAAGAATTTCAACGGATGCACCGTATTCCGCTGTCCAGTTGAAGCGGTGCTTGTGCGGTGTGGTCCAGGTATGATGGGGCAGGGCTTCCATCTACACGGCATGAAAGCACCGCAGATGTAAATAACCTAAAATGCGCTCCCGTTGTGTGTTCAACCACGGTGGCATTGCGGCAGGCCATGTGTTTGTCCACAGCATCCAGCACTGTGATCTCAGTAAGGTTTGATGGCTTGGCACAAAGGAGTGTTGATGGTGACAGGATGAGCCCGCACATTGTCACGTAGCCACAATAGGAGCCAGTAGAGGCGACAGTCACAGAACCACGGATTCCCATTGAGACGGATCCGTTCCACTTGCCCCGTGGGTCAAACAATCCAGATGGAGAGTTGTGAAATTGTTGAAGCGCAAGTCCAGCTTGCGAAGAGCTTTAAGTGGCCAAGAGCACCACTCTGTACAGTTTCTAGGGCTGGCAGTTGGTCATGAGCACTTTCCACGCTGTCCAAGTCTGTAAAGACAGCCTTTGACAAGGTGAGAGCTTGTATAGGTGCGATGCATGTAGTTACGAATATTATGCCCATGTAAATGGTTCGTGAAGGCTTATCATTGGGTTGTAACTGATGTCCAGTACTTCAAGATTTGGGGCTGGTCGTAGTGTGCCGGTTGTATGTTGTGATGCGATTGTGGCTAACATTGAGGTACTGAGAGAGTCGAGACCCTTCAGGCTTAAGAGCCCCACAGAGCTGATGCTGTTGTAATCCAGGCGCAAAATCACGAGATGGTGAAGCGACCAGAACACTACGTTGTTCAGTGCCTGAATCTTGTTGTGCGACAGGTCGAGCACAGTCAAGTTGGACAGGCCTTGGAACCATTCATGTTTCAGTTGGCCAGTTGGTTTCCAGAAGGTTTACACAGTAAGAGCTTCAAGTGCATCAAAACTATTTACATGGATGGCATAAATTACATTGTCACTTACATCCAGCTCTTGGAGAGAGACTAGCGTTTGAAGGCTATCAACACTTAATTCTTCTATAAGATTCTGGTGCAGATTGAGGTGTCTCAGGTAACTTGCGGAACTCGTCAACTCATGGAGTTGATGCTTCTGATCTTGTTCCGTGAAAGATCGAGTGAGGCAACTTGAGGTGGGAGGTCTTCGGCACAGCCCTGCGCAGCTGTCCCAAGCACACGACACGTTGCGCACCAGAAGAGTCGCTTGAGCTGCTGCTGCACTGGCACATTTCGGGACAATCGAGCGCGGCGCCATCTTGGGGACGCCACTGTCACCGGAGCCTGCATCGGCGCATGCGAGCAGCGAGAGGAGGTAGAGGCGACGCCTCCCGGTGGCAGCTTTACTTTGCATTGTTTTTTCACACCTGAAAAAACAAAAGAAGCAAAAAAACGAGCGATCGTCAG
>NC_051177.1:19455598-19535597 GCF_013339695.2 Rhipicephalus sanguineus
TCTCTCGAAGCCTGTCAATTTGGCCAACGCCATAGTCCCGAACCCTCTGTACCTAAGAGAGAAAAAAAGCACCAGTTCAACTCAGTAGAGATTTGCATGCATTTTTCCTACAACCCCCATTAAGCCTATTTCAGTGCCCCTGCCTGTTAATTATTGATAGTATGCTTGTGACAAATCAAAAGTCTTACCTGCGAGTAGTAGTTATCCCTCATGTTTGTGATTTGTGCAGTACCGTAGTCACAGAAGTCCCTCAGTCGATCTGTCTGGCCGGAGTAACTTTCCCTGATCTTCTCCATCTGCTGTGTGCAGTTTTCTTTGATCCTCTGCACTTGACAGGCATAGTTATCTCGAAGCCGCTCCAGCTGCTGGCACCGGTAGTGCTCAAGACTCTCGAGCATGCGATATAGCTGTCGTGCACGGGGCGACTCCCCCATCATGCAACACGGGCACTCCAACCCAAACCTTCGTAATATGGCACTGATTACCATGACAATCATCGTGATCAGCAGAAAACTAAACGCTGTAGCGCACCCCACGAGCACACTCACTATTTTGACATTCACCAAAAAGTCGTAGTCGAGGGTGAGCCTTATGGCCACCGTCTGGTGGCCAAGCACATTGGTGGCTGTACAACGGTAATGACCACTGTCACCACGTTGGACCTCACGCACGAACAAGTCCCCATTTGGAAGTAGTACAAACTTGGGGCAGTCGCCCATATTCACGCGTCCATTGAGAGAAGAATTTCCAACTGATGCACCGTATTCCGCTGTCCAGTTGAAGCGGTGCTTGTGCGGTGTGGTCCAGGTTATTGATGGGGCAGGGCTTCCATCTACACGGCATGAAAGCACCGCAGATGTAAATAACCTAAAATGCGCTCCCGTTGTGTGTTCAACCACGGTGGCATTGCGGCAGGCCATGTGTTTGTCCACAGCATCCAGCACTGTGATCTCGGTAAGGTTTGATGGCTTGGCACAAAGGGTGTTTGATGGTGACAGGATGTGAGCCCGCACATTGTCACGTAGCCACAATAGGAGCCAGTAGAGGCGACAGTCACAGAACCACGGATTCCCATTGAGACGGATCCGTTCCACTTGCACCAGTGGGTCAAACAATCCAGATGGGAGAGTTGTGAAATTGTTGAAGCGCAAGTCCAGCTTGCGAAGAGCTTTAAGTGGCCAAAGAGCACCACTCTGTACAGTCTCTAGGGCTGGGCAGTTGGTCATGAGCACTTCTTCCACGCTGTCCAAGTCTGTAAAGACAGCCTTTGACAAGTGAGAGAGCTTGTATAGGTGCGATGCATGTAGTTTACGAATATTATGCCCGTGCTTAAATGGTTCGTGAAGGCTTATCATTGGGTTGTAACTGATGTCCAGTACTTCAAGATTTGGGGCTGGTCGTAGTGTGCCGGTTTGTATGGTTGTGATGCGATTGTGGCTAACATTGAGGTACCTGAGAGAGTCGAGACCCTTCAGGCTTAAGAGCCCCACAGAGCTGATGCTGTTGTAATCCAGGCGCAAATTCACGAGATGGTGAAGCGACCAGAACACTACGTTGTTCAGTGCCTGAATCTTGTTGTGCGACAGGTCGAGCACAGTCAAGTTGGACAGGCCTTGGAACCATTCATGTTTCAGTTGGTCCAGTTGGTTTCCAGAAAGGTTTAACACAGTAAGAGCTTCGAGTGCATCAAAACTATTTACATGGATGGCATAAATTACATTGTCACTTACATCCAGCTCTTGGAGAGAGACTAGCGTTTGAAGGCTATCAACACTTAATTCTTCTATAAGATTCTGGTGCAGATTGAGGTGTCTCAGGTAACTTGCGGAACTCATCAACTCACTGGAGTTGATGCTTCTGATCTTGTTCCGTGAAAGATCGAGTGAGGCAACTTGAGGTGGGAGGTCTTTCGGCACAGCCCTGCGCAGCTGTCCCAAGCACACGACACGTTGCGCACCAGAAGAGTCGCTTGAGCTGCTGCTGCTGCACTGGCACATTTCGGGACAATCGAGCGCGGCGCCATCTTGGCGGACGCCACTGTCACCGGAGCCTGCATCGGCGCATGCGAGCAGCGAGAGGCAGATGTAGAGTGCGACGCCTCCCGGTGGCAGCTTTACTTGCATTGTTTTTTCACACCTGGAAAAAACAAAAGCCAAAAAAAACGAGCGATCGTCAGCCGTGCGCTGCACTGACGAAGAGGCGAGATGTGAAGACTCGCTTTGGTATTGTCAGCACGGACAACCGATGCATTCTCCATAATTTGGTGCGATTGAACAATGCGCCGCGCGTGCTTTTTTTTTTTTTTTAAATGCCTCATCGAGCTGCAGTGGAGACATATCTGGGGCTGTGAATACATATGATTCTTCCGGTGTATGTGTTCGAACTGTATTGGCAATGCATGAATGGCATTAGACGCTTACGAGCGCAGTTATAGCGATGACACCAGCTAACAAGTCAGATGTTTCATTTGGGATGCTACGCGATTGGATTGGTAGTGTACCAGCCGCGTCATTACTGTAAACATCGCGTACAAGACAGGCGGGTATGCGCTAACAGGGGGAGTACATACATTAGGCCTAATGTCGGCCGCGCTTTGAACGCACGCACAAGAAAGCGGCATGAAATAATCGTTGCGCCCGCAAGATTCTAACCTCGATCAACGGGTTGTCGGCGGCAGTTCGCCTTCCCATTGTCTCGGTATTCCTAGACAGGGCGCCGTGCTACGGAGCGGCTCAGCGCGGCTGCCTTTCGTACAAGGCTAGCGGCCTCGATTGCCCGTCGGCGTAACGAGAGAGCGAGGTTGAGCCGAAGTAGCTCGATCGGAGAATTCTTACCGTCACGGGGTCAACGAGGACTGCCGCTCCCTTTAGCCTGGGACGCTTTCCTCGCACCGTCGACCGACTGCGGATCATCGTGAACTACTGGTGATGCGACTGCGCGCCGAGAGCATCGTTTCAGTACGCGCCGAAGCCGCGAAAAGCCTCAGCTCCCGTGGGCTGCTGCACTGCGTGCGCGCCGAGCGCCAACATGTCCGTCCGATCCCGCGGCGCCAGGGGCGAGGAGGCTGCCTTTCTCTTTCGCTCGCCTCCCGTCCTCCTCCGCCTCGACCCCTCTGCGTTCCGGCGCTTTTGCGGCGGTGCCTGGGGCAACCCTTTCGTTGTCGCACGTTGGCATCTAGTCGGCTGCCCTCTGGTCGTGCGCACCAGGGTGTGCTTCATTGTCCTTTTTGTTTTGTTGTATTGTATAATCATTATGCACCGGTTCGCCGGGTGTGGAGCGTACCGGGCAATAAAGAGCGAGCAGCAAATACAAGAAACAAAGAATTACTTCACACAGTGCTTCTCCTTCCTTTTTTCATGACATTAGGTGCTTTAATTTCGCCTAATGACATTTGCCTACACCTAGATTTTCAAACATATCGCCGCCAGGAGAAGCGTAGTAGTAACTTGTTTTACCAGTAGCAGCTGTGTACACTTTATAATATGGAAGGTAATGTACACTACTTCCTAGTGCATTATGCAACAGTGCTCACAAATGGGTCGTCGTTAATCTAGGTGTTCCTGCTTGGGCTGGAAACTTCTCTTGGTTTCCTGCGATGCCGCAGTTACGATTTCTGTGCAGCGGTGTAGTTGAGTGCTGTTTCTGACAACTCCGTTGTAAAGGATCTGTGCTCGTGCTGTAGTCGCCGCCGGGCAACACTGCAAGCTCGCTTCAGTCGCACGGCGCGAGTTGCCATGGGCAGCTGTTTTCGTTATTCGGTACCTCTCGAACTGCACAAGTGAACGGCTGCGCTCGGCGGTTTGTGGTCGCGTGCGTTCGTTGATTGCAGCTTATCTGCGTTGGGCCGTCGAGAGCCGCCGCGACCGAGGGAAAGGGAGGAAGACGTGACGGTGGTCGCTCCGCATCTGGCGAGGGCGGATGAAATAACCGTTTGTCCTTTTGACTTCTGCGGGCCGTTCTTTCCTTACGGCCTCGTTTTATCGCCGCGGCATAACACGGTGACATTGCTCTGCTCCCCGGCGAGTGAGATGCGACGAGAAAACGAGGAGAGGGAACACTTTCCTCCATCTTCTGCAATGGTTTCCTCAACAGTCGAGCACGGGTGGTTTCGATAAGTTGAGAGAAATCTCTGGCGCGTTTTCTTTTCTTTCACGTCCTTGTGTGAACGGTTTTGCAATGCACGCGTAACATGAGTCGCCTGCAAGCACTGGCATAGCCGGGGGGTAAACTTGGGGGAGGGCTCAACTTACCCCCCCCCCTCCCAGCAGAAGGTTTTACATTTTGTATGTGTAATATATACGCGCACGCATGCAAACACACGCACGAACATGCACAAGGAGGGTCGGACCCCCCGCCCCGATATAAATTTCTGGCTACGCCCCTACGTGCGATGTGTGCTGCGTTCGTGGTGTGCCTATCGCTGCGGCGGCTAGATGTCCTCAGTCGCGGCAGCACTCGTGCTGTTGTAGGGTTGGGTTTTTTCGCGTTTTTGTTAGAGGGAACGGTAACACTGGAAGCGGATACAGCGATTCCGTTGTCGGAAGCCTCTCTTGTACGGCATTTCTCGACAGCGAAGCGCGATAAAAGGCTGTCGGATCGCGGAACTTGCATCTTCTGTTAAAACGATTAGTTGGTATCTGATGTTAGGGAAGAGGAATAAAGAACATATCAGTGTGAGGTTCACAGCAGTTCAACTAGAGCTGACGTTATCGTTTGAGGTATGGCCGTCTTGATTTGCACGCGTGCGGCGGCCCATCAAGATGTGTTTTCTCGCTGGTAAGTTTTCAAGTAAGGCGAGTGTTGACGAACGCATCGTGAGCTGTAAAACAGCAGTGGTAGCAGCCAGTACAGCATTAGCTTTTTTTTTTTTTTTTTTCTGGACTGTGGGTGCCCCGAGCAAAAAGAGAAATGCGCAAAGATACGAGAGTACGGGAGAACAAAATGCTTTGGTTGGTTGGGCATAATAAAATTCAAAAGCAGATTTAGGTGCACGTTAAACAAGCCCATGTTGCCTAAGTTTTCAAAGGGTATGGGTTTGAGCTTGTTGGTAAGACTTCATGGGTTCGAAACAGCGCGTAAAATACGAGGACACAGAAAGAAACGGACAGGACCATGCGCTGACGCGCTGTTTCGAACCCATGAAGTCTAAGTTTTCAGAGCCCTCGTCTGCGGCGTCCCTCATAATCATATCGTGGTTTTGGGACGTTAAACCCCAACAATTATTAAAATTCAAAAGCCCGTGGACATACTCTTTAGTTGTCATCCGCATTATTCCTGAACACGTAGGCACCGTGTAATGATCAGAGAATCGCTGCGACGCCTTCATTTATCACCCGAGCTTCGCCGACCGCCAGAGATGCGAAGATAACGATATAAGAAACAGCGACCCAGCTCCTTCGTTTGTTTGTGCGCCATGCACCACCAAGCCTTAGCAGCTTCAGTCGCGAAACTCGGTCGGAGCACGCTTGCCTCGGCACGAGTAGTCGTCGATATGACGTGGAGTGTTTTTTATCGTGTCTCTCCCATTCTGCTTCCACCGCTTGTTTGGCTGTTAACTCGAATGCCTATAGTGTTCTTTGCTGTGCATCCAACGCGCGATCTACGACCGTTCTTGGTCCGGACGAGTGACAGTTCACTTAGCCTCCGCGCTCCTCTGACGGATGTGCTGTTGTTCTGTGACATGGCGTAAGCGCAGCACTGTTGTGCTCGGTAGCGCTGCACACTGCATTATCTGTACTGCGTCATGCGCATGCGCGTTTCAGTTTCTCGTGCTATCTAGAGTGTCCAGGGATTGAAACGCGACAGTCTAGGGCTATGTAATCCACGTGCTTTTCTTTTCGAGGTCTTCAGTTCGTATCGTATCCGTGCAGTTTCGACTCGGACACTTACATCAGAGCCAGCATTACCTTTAGTGGCCCTGTTTGTAGCGACTTGGCGTGGTTATCTCGAGCAGTTTCACATGTCGTTATACGTTTTGATGTCGCTTTTCAGTCCCTGAGCATTGTGCACGTCGTCTTTACTTCTCGGGAGATTAGCGTCAGCTTGAAACATTAAGCGCGACGCGAACTTTGGTGACGATGAAATTAAACGCTTTTGTGGTAGTCGTTTCTAGGAATCCTAGATGGGTGACGTTTCCCTGTTTTTTTAACCGCGCGATTGGGGCGGAGGCCGTCGCACACTCCGATTGAGCAACGGCGTACGTGCACCTTCGTGAAGTGTAGCGAGCGGACTGCTTGCGAAGCGCCTTCGTGGCAGCGGTGCAAGTGGCAGCGAGTCCGGGACACGTTACAGAAGCCCCGATGCGCCGAGCGAACAGGAAATGGAGGACAGATAAACAAGCGTCGGAGAAGCGCTGCAAGTGACGGGGGCCCAAGTGCATTAAGTAAAGTGCAAGTCCGCTATTGATCGGCGAGGTGCGAGCACACGCGAGTTGTTTACGTGCCGGCGAGAGATGCGTCTTACTCCGATGGGGGTCAACTACGCTTTGGCCTTTCTTGTGTGTGCTTGCGTGTTCGCAGCAAGCGCACCTCACTCACTTAGCTTTTCCGGCAGTGGCTGACTCTGTCCATCGGGCTGCAATATCCATAATAAGTACGGTAAAGCAGATGTCATGGTTACTGCTTACAGTGGAACTTCTTCTCCTTGGTTGCGGGTAAGGTCAAAGCTGTCAGTGTGGATCTACACATGTGTGCGGACCGGGGAAGAATCAAAATGTGTTACGGCTCGCCCGCTGACTGAACCTGTTTAAGGTTGCCCTTCTAACGACACTTGACCTGCAATTACAGCACGATTATATAGTGCACACTTCGCCATGTGCGTGATCCGTTTCAAAGCTTAGCATTTCATCAGAATAAGAGTTATTCATTGCTCCCGTAACATTATTTTACTCGAGATGTCTTCGCCATGGAGTTTCCCAGCGTCTCGAGGCCATATTCGTAGCGGTATGCATTTAACGCTACCAAGCACGAGAGCGCGATGTCGCCTCGTAATGCAAGAAAGCGCGTGTACTTGATACTGAAGTACTTGCACTTAAGAACCGCACATTGTCAAATGTAATCTGGACTCGTGCATCGAGCTGTTGAAATGTAGCACCACTCTTTCTTTGAAAGAAAGAAAATAAAACATGTGCGTGCGCTGGAAAACGAGTGTACCTGTCTACGCCCAGCTGCAGCATAGTGCATCTTTCCGTCAGCATTTAATTACGTCAGCATGACTTAACGAAAGAAGCGGAATTATTCGAGGGGCTCGCTTCTTTGCTAACAACCAAATTAAGCCAAGGAAAGCATACCGGACATTATTCTAGCTGCAGTGTAGTAATTCTGACAAATTGAAAACGAATTGGAGTATACAAAAAAAAGCACCTTTTCCGTCGGTGGGTCACACAATCGCACAACGCACAATCGTCGAATTACGCGTCCGATTCCCTGCTAATTGAGCTACGACGGAGGGCGTCTTGCCCGTCCACTTTGATGGGTATTTCTTAGCGTGCAATCCCTGGGAGTGTTAGCCAACTTTTGGTCCCTGTGCACGTGAAAGGAGTTCGTGGCGGACGAATCAGCTCGCCGTATTTCGTGTTTATCTTTTTCGCTGCCGTACACGAGGTCGCGGGTTCGACTGGACCCGTGGCCTCATTTCTACGTGGGCGAAGTCGGTCTCGTTCGTCGAGTTGGGAGAAAGTGTCACAGAAACCGCGTCCATTTCTCATGCGGAACGGCTTCGTCCGTGTCTGTTGGGGAAAAGCGACGGCGCCTGTTGGAATGGCGTCGCCCGGCACTTGCGAACCGTTTCGCGGGAAAGGGAGACATTACTTATTTATTTACTTAATTCATAATACCCCTAAGGGCCCCCGAAGTGGCGTTACATAGAGCAGGGGTCTCAAACTCACCTTGGCTAGCGGGCCGCAGTCGGGAAATTTAATCTCCTGACGGGCCGGGATAGTGAAGAAGGTTGGAGCGGTGAGGGGGGGTTGAACAAAATGCCAGCTAACGTTGCCATTTGAAAGAACGCATTTCCCATATCTCATATATGGCTCACTTCCGAAGGTGATTTGACGTCATATTTCGAAAAACCTATCAATAATCACCTTCAGTATGACTGAAATCTTAACGCCGATACTGAAATACAGTTTTTGTTCCACAGCTATGTTTTAGCATATGGTGACCGGATCGGGTGCCTCACGAAAAAAAAAAAAAAAGGCTTGAGGCCAGTCACATCTTTGTAGGTCAGGAACATATTTATTAAATATATATATATATTTAATATGGGAGGAAAACAGTCGTGTGCGGGCCGGGCCGCATGTTTGAGACCCCTGACGTAGAGCGAGCAGATACATGAAAAAATGTGGGCTACGCTCTTTACAGAATGAAAGAAGTTATACAAAATTGCAAAACATTCTTCGTGTATTTAGTGCTACGCGATGCATGTATGACTGATATGTAAGCGCGCTTCGAGACGCAAGAACTGATATCGCGAAGAGGGAAGAATTGCGCTGCCATAACCCGTTGATCATGACGGGTGATGAACCAGCCAGTCTACCAGTACACCTGAGCCATCTATGAGGTTGTCAGTGGCATTTGACTTCCCTGCTCGTACATTGTGCCTGTTCGTTGCTTTTCTGCACTCGTTTCCTCGTGCGCGCATGAGCGGATTGCTTGTGCTGTATATCTACATCGTTTCGGTCTTTCTGCTTAGAACCCTGCCTGTGGTGACGCAAAAGTTGCCGCACAGCTGTGCTGTTACGCTTTGTGACTTTGTGCTTCTTTGGCGAACTTTTTTTATTCCCCGTCGTACGTGAGCTGGCCGTTGGAGCGCAGCCAAGTGGAGCCTCGTTGTTGACGTCGGTGTGGCGTGCATGATGTTCTTTCGATGCACCTTCTGCTGATGGACTCGGCGGACGACGCTATCGTCATAGTCGTCGTCGTTGTTGTTGTTGTACTCAGTGCGCCATTTGCGTGACGGGCGATGTTGCGGCCTTGCCCCGGACAATCGGGGAGACCCGCAGGCGCTCGCCGCGCAATGTGCGCCGTCGCGCGGTCGATTTCAGAAGCCGGGTAACACGTCAGCCGTTATGGCTAGCTTTTAGTGTCCCGAAACTGCGCATCGGGAATCCGCCTTTTTCGTTTTCCTTTGCTGCTCTCTGCCGTTTTGGTAGGGTTTTTGGTATGGGTCCAGGACAACCGGTATCGCTAGAACGAAAGGCTCCGACATCAAGAGGCGGATTGAGGGCCCTGAATTTCGGAGGTTGGTTGTAATGTGTTATACTTGGCGGGTCCTGAAATGTCTGCAGCTGTGGCGTGCAGCACCGAAGAAAACTTTTATTATATGTATTATACAATGTGCACCGTTTAGCCTCGGCTTTATTTAGACACTTTACGACTGGCGCGCTGCGTGAAAAAGAGACTTCTCTAACGTCGGCCTCGTCGCCTTGTACAGCGATGCAACTCGGAACATTCGCAGTCCTATTTCCTGGATGCGTGTTCGTTCTTTGTGTTCGATGTTCTGCTTTTTATTTCCTATTTCGCACACTTGTTACCGGCGCAAGAAGTGCGTGGGTCTCACGTACCTGCGTGTTCGCCCTTGCATATAGTAAATCATAATGGAAATGACACGGCTGTCTTCTTTATACCGTTTTATCGTTACAACTGAGAGTATACAGAGCCCAACTGGGCTAGCTCACATTTTAAAGGGACACTAACGAGAAAAACGATTTGATACCCTTCGCAAAACCTACGCCGTTCCGGTTCGCGGTTCTTACATTTGCCGGGCTCGACAGCTGGCATGAACTCGATTATTTCCTAAAAAGCAACTGAGTTTACCGATAACATCATTGGCGACGGTTTTTGTTCCGGTCACGTGACCCCGAGCTGTTGACGTGCACGTAGACTCACCTGAAACAAGCAGCTGAGACGCACATGAAAAAGCAAAACGCTGTATGGCGGCCATGTCGCATTTCTAGCTCTCGGTATCACTTCCTGTTTTTGCAACGTATAAAAAATATTGGCTTCGATTTGAAAGTGGTTTTTGTTACCAGAGGGAGTCGTTATCGGACTGTATGGTTCAGTTTCAGTATCTTATTTTTAAAAAAGAAGAAAATCTACTTCAAATTTTCTGCGCCACAAATAGGTCCCGTGCACTATCGGCGTCAAATGAAACCCGAACAGCTACAAGAATTAGCAATGGTATAGTGCGCGCCGTCCAGTCATCACCTTTTACCCGTGCCTTTGACAGGCGCGCAGCACTCCGGTTTCGCGGCACTGCGCATGTGCACCGCGCATGTCCACGGTGATGACTTAACGGCGCGCACTATACCATTGCTAATGCTTGCCCCTGTTTCATTTGACGCCGACAATGCTTCTTTAAACTAGCGCAGCTTTCCTCCTTACCACAGATGGGCTCAAATTTTGCCAGCTTGTTATGCGACGCCGTACGGGTCCGCGTGCAATGGATAGTTCAACCTCGAAACTTTGGTGTGATGGCCCTCGTAAGGTACAAACAAACAGAGAGGCGGCAAGAAACATCCTCGCAAGAGCGGCCGTTCACTGCACAGTTGCCCGGTTGATAATGAGCAAAAATAGTTTTCAAAACTCGGGGCGACAACTGTCTGTTGTTGTCTCGGGAGGTTTCAATCGCGTATAGAAGGAACACAAGAAGACTATGCGGCGATCGTGTTCTAATTACCGATTTTCTGCGCAGTCTTGTTCAGCTTGTTCAGCTTTTTTGCGTTGGTTTCAGGCTGCCCGTAATTACGTAGCACATGTGCCTTGGGCTTATGCTGATGATTTCATCTCACACACGCCTTTCACCTTTTGTAGCGAATTGCTTGCTTTGCTGTCTCGCCGAATGTGCCACAGCCTGGGCGTGCGCCGCTGGGCACATGCCTGGATAGGCGTGCGCAAAAAGCGACACAAAAGTGCTACAGAGAAATCAGAGCGTTGACTATAGAAGCAGCGAATTGTGAGGTATGAATGACAGTTGTGGGACGGGGCATCTGATGATGTGTGCACCCACTGCTACTTATATTTTCGCCTGTTGCGTGTCGCGTGCTTTCGGTCTGCGACACCGCCGTATTTTGAGATGCTACGTATAAATGCGGTGTCAGTTTACTCGCTGTTATGGTCAATAGACGCTGCAGAAAGATTCTCCGATACGGTTCTTTTTGAGAAAATACACACGCGTGACGGGAAGAGGGCTGCAGAGCGATTCTCCAGTACGGCTTCCTCGAGAACAGCTTCGTCGCCTTTGCCCGCATCCACTTCCGACCGGCGTCCTACGTTCCCGCTGCCCAAAAATATCCCGCGCAAGCTACTTTCGCCCGCTCTATGACTTGTGTTTGTGTGCACTTTTATTTTTTCTATTTTTCTGCGGTCTTTCCGGACCTGCAGCGATTCCAGCTTCGGGAGGAAGAAGGCGCCCCGATTCTCCCGGATATCCGGGGGCCGTTCCCGCGCCTGCCTCTCCCATGAGTTTGCGCCCTTTGCGTCTGACTCGGGTGTTTGAAGGCGGTGCGCTTCCTGTCTTGGAACACGCTGCCTGTTTTACGCATCGAGGTACTTGGTTCGTGGACTTGACGTGTTTGCACCGAAACAGCTGGAACGAAAGTTGCGAAGAAATGCGGACGACCTTGCGAATTCTCGTTGATTGGCGCACACCTGAATGCTTGGAAGCGCTCCGAGAGGACACTTGTCACCTTCACTCTAATCTCATTCAGTATTTGAAGACTGCGAATGGCTTTCTGCAGCGTGTCGCCTGCTCGTGTTTTCCGTTTTCATTCGCTGTAATGCTCTCCCGCAAGGCAGGCAGGTTGGCGCACTTTTTGAATCGCCCGGGTATGGCCTCCTCGTAAAGCGGAGGCGCCCGAGCTCTGGCGCAGCGGCCTTCTATCGCTCATTGCGCAGTCGGGGAAAACACAGCAGCTGCCGCCGACGTTGTCATTGGTGTCGCGTTGCGCCGGGAGTTTTTGCGGTCGCTCGGCGGAACTGCGCGGCGATGCTAGGAGAGCGGCGGCTACCGATGGCCTCGTTTATTTGCGCTTCGGCGCGGATGCGCGCGCCTGCCGTTCGCTAATGCCCCTCTTTTCTATGACCCCTCTATCCTCCTCTCTCGTGGCGGGGCGTTTCGATATCTGCCTTGAACACCTGTACCCTTCCGTTTTCCACTAATGCCCCGTCATGTGCACGTACGTACGGGGAATAGCTTCTCGTAAAACGCGTGTTCTTTTTGTTCCCCTCCTTCCTTCCATACACGTTGTGCACTGTGTATGTGAGTATACATACAAGTTCCGCGGCCGTTGCTGCTCTCCTCATTCAACATCTTACCTCCGTGGATGGAGAGGGTTCTCAGTGAGGGGGATTAGCGGTGTTCAGGCTGCAGACATAAACTGCTTGCTACTTAGATATGTGCAAACCATTGAAGGTGTCACTGTGCTGCACACGATCACCATGATGTTGCGGAGTGTAAAACCTGGTGGTGTTTTGCGGTTTGTGTATGTGTGTGTCTTGGTTAACTTTCCGTTCAGAGTTCTGCAGGATTGTTGTTGCGCAAGGGGCAGCGGTTCCTTAACGAACGCACCTGGCATTGGGCTGAAATTTTGCACGATACCTACTAGGCCTGTGCAGCTGTTTATCATTGCAAGCTCCTCAGTCATCCGAACTACTAATTGCAAGCTTATCAAACGTACGTGCGTCAATTGTGTGTATGATCCCGATTTATATTATATGGACTCGACTCGTGCATGCTTCGTATTCTGATCTCGATTCAGAAATATGTAAATATATTCTACCTGCAAAGCCCGCTCAGTGGTTCTTTTTTTTTTTTTTTTTTTCATTGTGTGCACACAATAGGGCTGCGCGAATGTTAACATTCGTGCAGCCCTACTTCCCTATGATTAGGCGGCCTGTAATAGCCTTATTAGGCGGGCAGGTATTGTATCGATCTTGTAACACTCATGCGTACAAATTACAGCTGACCGAAAGTAATTGTATTAATATTACCTTTGAAAAACAGCGTTATTCGAAGCTTCGCGTTTGAACGGTACTCGGCTTTTCTCTGGGCCTGCCACGAACCACGTTTCACGTTAAGCACTCAGATTTTGTTTTTCTTGGTCATTTTTATGCCACAGAGAAGCGGACTAGTCATAATTGCGAAAGTAATGAGTAGTTATCTTGAAATTACTGGCTGGATGTAATTTATTTGCTGTAATTTCAATGCTGCCAAGTCGGTTCGCACGTGTAATTCGGAAGAAGGAAACGTTTTTGGAATATTTTGCTCGCCAAATTTCCTTCCCCGTGTACCGGCGCAGAAACCCTTCGCAGTTGACGTATTGACGTGGTCCGCCGCCGGGGCTTGCCTCTGCAGCCGGCATGCGACTCTCGGCGTGGGCGGACGGGGGCGTGATGGTGCCAAGGTCGTTCGATCGACCCGCCGTGTTTTTGAGACCGCGTTGTTTTGTTTGCCGCCTCTCCTCCCCGTCAGCTGTTTTGCGCGCGCGCTTTTGCGGTAGCTGTACCTGTTTGGAACAAAAGCGCTAGCTGTACCTGTTTGGGGCCTGGTTTTCGCGTGTCAGCATGCGCGTACGCAGCTGCCGGACGGGCGATCTTATATTTAAGGAACTGACGACTTGCGGTATCTGTTTTCTTCTGTGCAATGGACTATCTGCAGCGCCAACGACTTTTTCACATAACACAAGCTGCAGACACTGGTGGGTGAGCGCGATAGTGATTATACGTCGGCAAGCAAGTGATGTCCTATCAATCGAGCCGGTGTTGCGGCGGTTCGTGCTCGCGCGCTACGTCACGCCGCGCATGCGCCGAGGGTGGACGCGTGTTTTTTGGTTCCACTATACTCCGTTTCACACATCAAGTGCAACGTTGTGGAAGCTATGCAAGAAGTTCAATAAACAAAATGTGTAAATCCGCGCGTCCAGTGTTCGGCTTTTGTCGTTGTAAACGCTCGCGCAAGCTGAGCACGAACCAGCGCGCGACGCGTCGCGACGGGCCACAAATAAAATAACGAAAAACAAAAGCAACTAGACGCTCAGTGATTGAGCTGCATAATACCGCAGATATAACGGCGTTTGTTTATTTGTAAGACACAAAACATTTTCTGTAACTGCCCACTGTGAAAGCGAAAAAAAAAGTCAATTTTGGGTGGTAAGAACATTGATCTATTTCTTAACGCGGACGGATTTACTGCAAGAAGTCTCGCTAGCCTCCACAGCGTTGCACCTGATGTATGAAACGGAGTATAGTTGTCGCGAAGGCAGCGTCACGTCTGAGCGTCAACTCCGTTTACCTCGTAGTAAGCATAGAAAAAAGCGGAGACGCCTTATCATAAACAGACTAAGTTTAAGCATGAATTATGGTGTGCCTAAACAACAGCAGACAATACGTACTACAGCAGTCCGAACCACCGCTCTTAGGTAGTTTCTAAGAGCGTTGATCCGGGTGATTCTTTCGCGCAATGCTAAGGCTTGTTTACCAGGTCGCGCGATGTACCGGATTTTCTATTTTTGCGAGTTTCAAACACAATTTAAATAAGCATAGACCGCTTATAGCGTAAATCGCCGGAGTCGCGAGTATCCGCACTATAAGCGGTACCGCACTATAACCAAAACAAACTTCTTGAAAGGCTGCACTTGCGCAAAGCGTGTTGAGCATGTAGCCTCGCGTGTCCGATAATCGAGACATGCGATTCGGTGTGCTTACAACCACTAAAATTTCCGAATGTTCAAAAATTAACCGCAAATGACCCGCATTGCCAACGAAATGAACGCGTGGGAAAAAAGCAAACGAAACAAAGCGCCATCGCGGGAATTCGCCGACTACGTTTCAGGCCACCTTGAGGTATGCGCATTACACAAAAACTATGTCAAATCGCGACCGAAATTTCGCGAGCTGAACGGTAACGATCGTTCGATTTCACGGGCGCGCACCCGATGTCCAAAACGTTGCAATCGAATCGGGAACCACCATTCGAGAGCTGCATGTGCCAACCATGCCCTCGTTTTCATTAACGATATGATTCCCTTCCCTTCAAGTGTATCCATCGCAAGGAGTTTCGTTGATTCCGCAACTTTGATCGCCCGCGACCCCTACCGAAAAGCAACCAACACTGATTAGGCCTAGTCTGCGGTTTAGCATGTTGTCGTGAGAAGTTTGTCCAAGACAACATGAAGATCTGACGTCGAAAAGATCGCGCTCAAGCACTAACCAAAGAACAGCGCGCGTGATACGAAGTTTGTGTTCGCGGCCGGGAGATCAACGGCGACAAAAGCCCGCCAAGCTCGTTTAAGTCCGCGCACTGGCAGAAAAGGCGAAAGCACGCGTCATGAAACCGTAAAACTTTTCAATTTGCGGACGAGGTAGCAAACGCGTTATCTGTAGCGAGCGTGATAACGACGGCGCTTTTCCCGACAGGAAACTTAAAGCGCACTTGATGAGGACGCGATCGCACGTTCCATGCGGAGCGCGCGGCCGGCAAGCGGCCGGAGCCTTGCCGGCGCCGGTGCTTCTCCGTCGCCTAGGCAACCACCATCTTTCCCCACTCGGCAAGCCCGCGCAGCGCTGCCGCGGTCTTTCTTCTTTTCTTTTTCCTCCCTCCGCCCCTCATTCGTTCACTGCGCATGCCCTCGCCCTTCGTAACGACCTTGTCGCTCTCTCCCAAGCGGCGTACCTGATTTGAGAACCGCACTCGCTACCGCGTTTGTTAGAAATATTTTCCCGCAACCGCATTATAAACGGTATTTCACCTTGGGAGACTGCACAGTAAGCGGTATGCGTATACATGGGGTTATATGGGAGCGTAAACGGGAGTCGAAAAAGACTGCATTGTAACCAGTCCTGCACTATAAGTGGTCAGCACTATACGAATTTTATTCAAGTCGCGGAAAGCATTCTCCATTATGTCACTCTAACCGCCTTTCAATTTCCAGTAGGATCTAATTACACGTTCTGGCCTTTTGTCAGTCCCTTTAATACCGACGCGGATACAAGACGCGCGAGCTCACCCCGTCTGCAGTCATAACAAATATGGAATTACGAGCATCACTTGCGCCGTGGAACACTGAGATGTCAATATGTGTGTATATATTTAAATTTTCACGATCCCCCGCTTCATTTCATTGTTGCGACGACATTGCGCGCCGAAACAAATAACTCGCGTGCTTCAAATTTCGAAAGATCTCCATGCTGATTCCACCTATTATTCTTGGTTTTGTTGAGGAGTCCTTCGCATAGGTTATTACACGAAAGTTGCAAGGAGGAATCAACTCCGCGAGAAAGTGAATTCTTAATATGTTGACCGACTAAAGTTTCTTCTAAGTCCTTCGGCAAGCCGAGGGTGCCGCCAGAGCTCAAGGACTCATGGCTGCCACCTAGGGAAGGGAGCCCATCCCTCAAATCTTGCCGTCTTAAATAAAAGTTATTTGAAGACGACCAAACTGTTTTCAAGGTGTTGAACGGCGTTGATGAACCGGGACGTAGGTTGGAGGCGAGAAACGTGATAATAAGTTGAAGCGAAAATAATTACGGAGTAGATTGCAAACACTGGAGGTAGGTGGCATAACATACTGTATGCTCTCAAAGTATTGCGAGCGGTGTCGCCTGAGCAGCTTTTTAATGCGTTGTACAACCTAATGGAACCAACATACAATGAAGCCAAGGAAAGTATAGATGGGGACATTATTTGTAGCCTTTAAATGTAATTTGATAATTATGGTAACATTATGGCAGGGGTGGAAGCGCTGCGCCATTTGCGCCACGCTGCGCCAATCCGCTTCTGCTGCGCCATCCTGCTCCAAAACGTATTATTGCGCCGAAACTGCTCCCAAGCGGTCTTTGGTGCACGGCCTCCGCGATGGGCTCCAGTGCGCTTCCGGAACCGATCACTGAGGCTACGTTTGGTGCCTTTATGTGCCGGTGTCATCCGTATCATGGCACGCCTATGCGAGCTTATATCATCATCACATCACTTGGCGCGCTCTCGTGACGTTGTCGAAGGCACAAAAAAGCTAGCGAGCCTGTACAGGAGCTAGCTACAAGAAAGTGAGTTGTGCGGCCATATTTCGATTGTGACGCCGGCGGCAATGGAGTTTTCAGGCGCGCTGCGCGCACGAGGCGGTTGCTGTTATCGTGGCCTGGGATTGCGAACATGAACAAAAGTAACTGCGTTGACGCTTCATAATTGTCGAAAAGGTTCCATTTACTGCGAATACTTGATGTAAAGCCATGAGGATAGTGCGAGCAGCTGCCGCGGACGTAAACGGGCGACCATTGTTTAGAAACTTTGCATTAAGGTAACCGCTGTATAGCTGAGTGTGTAATATGGATTTTGTGTCATAAGTCTTCATGAGAAAGAAAAAATTGTTTTATCTCTTTGCGGTCAGTGAAGCCACTACCAACCGCGAAACCACTCACAGGGCCTCGGTCTGTGTAAGTCGGTTGGACCATTTCCGAAACTCATTTTTTTTAGTGAAAGCGTGCCTCTCCATGTGCAGAATTTGTTACATTGCACACAAGCCCTTAGAAGTTATAAATGCAGCATGTAAACGCGCTCGTGCAGCGACGAGCTTAGTATCGCTAGTGCGATCGGTCGCGTTGTTCGATTTTGGCTCCTCAGAACCTGCGCTCGGCTCGTGGTCGAGTACGCTGTAGCTCGTACCATCCGCAGCACTACATGACATGCCGCTCGCCGCCGTTGCTGCGTGTGGTTTGGCTCATGAGGTGGCGAGTGAAGAAATATACAGAAAAGAACAAGATAGACACTTGGAACGTTTATTACTGAAAAGACAAATGTGAGGTATACAGTACGAAAACAGAACCACGGGATACAAATTGTGGGATTGCGACATCTAGTATCATCGCATCTCAAGTACCATATTTGCGTGCATATAAGTGACACCAATAATTGACAAATCTTGGAAGGGAACTTGAAGGGAAAAGGTCGAACCGCATGGCGCAATTTTTGGCGCGATTTACGCGCGTTTGGAGGGACGCGCGTGTTTTTTGACGAACGCCTTCGCGAAATCGCGCTGTTGCGTCCTGAATGGCTTGATTTCATGCGCGACTGACGCGTGGTCGGAGGGTCGCGCGCGTCCTTTTGACGAACGCCATCTCAAAATCGCGCCGCCGCGTCTTCCTACTCGAAGTAGAAAAGAAAACGCCTCGCGCGGCACATCGCCCGCTCGTCCGACAAACGGAGTTTAGGGTGCAGACGCGTGCTTCTTTGGTTTCTCCCAATGCCTCCAGACGGCGCTGACCTCCGCGCATTTCGAAGGAACTTTTTGAAGCCGGCGTAGGCTTTTGACGAAAATGTAGCAACCCGGCAAACGCGGTGCGAAAACACCGCTGATGAAAAACGTTCATTACCTTTAATGTTTTTCATTTGTCAGTCTAGTCAAGTGTAGCTATTCAGAACATCGCTTATCTCATTTTCCTGAGTCATTGCTCTATTACAAGCAGTGATGTGATGTGATGTGATGTGATATATATATATATATATTGTAAAGGCGTTTATTGACGGCGGGTCGACGGCGACGATGCGCAGCGACGACAGTAACGACAGAGCGCAGACTCGCAGACTCTCACGAGCAAGAGCACGAGGGGCGTGCTCTCCGAGAAGAGGCGAAGAGGGCGACCCACTAGAAGGCGCTCAAGAGGACGGCCCATTACAGCGTTTTAATGCTTCTGTACAATATATATATATATATATATATATATATATATATATATATATATATATATATATATATATATATATATATATATATATATATATATATAAACAATGAAGTGCTAACAAAGGACCCGGAAGTAAAAGTTAAAAAATCAAGCACGTAGGAAAAATTCTTCTGCAAAGGACTGACGTTTCGGCCGCGGGACGACGGTCCCGCGGCCGAAACGTCAGTCCTTTACAGAAGAATTTTTCCTACGTGCTTGATTTTTCTTAACTATATATATATATATATATATATATATATATATATATATATATATATATATATATATATAATATATATATATAATTGTGTTAAGTGTGGTTGGTTCATCATTATAAATGTTTTCTAAAATCGTTGGAATTTCCTGTGTTTACCAGAAATAAAAAAGAACAATGATATTTGATCATAGAATTCTGCTCCAAAACTAACTTGCATTGCTCCAAAACACACATTTTGGTGCTCCAAAGCTGCTCCAAAACAGCATTATTCCTGCTCCCTGAGCTGCTCCAAAACACTCAAGCCCGCTTCCACCCCTGCATTATGGTAATGTGGTAACAACCATGGCTGCGAGCGGCGCTGGCTAACTCTCCCAGGTTTACATGCACAGAAATGCTCAGCAAGGAAAGCGGACGGGCGACCGCCGCTGCAGCTCATTTGGTAGAGCATCGGACGCGTTATCCGTTGGTTGTATGTTCAGCGCCTGCCAGCGGCAAGTTGTGTTTTTCATCCGCTTTAATTACTTTACATTAATGTCATAATTACTACATTGCATTTAAAGTCTACAAATAGTGTTCCTATATACTTTCCTCGGCTTGATTGTCTGTTGCTTTCATAAGGTTGTACTTAACAGAAAATGAACCCTTGATCAGTTCTCCTTCCTTCATTTTTAATGCATTGGCATTCGTTCGAGAGTACTTCACCGAAATTAGTTGGTCCCGTGACGTTTTAGAAAGGCGGTCGGGATTGCGTTTGAGCTAACTTTATGTGATCGGACGCCAGTGTAGTCAACGTGCCTGATAAGCCCACGACATGCACACAACTACTCCAGTTACACAAAGACTTCGATCCACCTCTGAAGTGCGGCATTCGCTGACTGCGTCGCATGAAATCAATTCCCACATTGTTCTTTCTGTCTCCTCGGTCATGAAGCATTGACCTTTCATTTTATGCTCCCATTGTTCTCCTGCAATGTTTACGCAGTGTGGCTCAGGAACTTGCATAGCATTGGAGACTTCCGTGTTCACCGGTTCCGCTCCGATGCACGCAGACTTTGTTACATCGTTCCGTATGACTGGACGCGGCTGTATGGGACGTACTGTCGTGAGCATTAGTAGAGGGAACACCGAGTTCGTCTTTAATCAACGATTACTTGTAATGTACCGATATGAGTGCGACGTATTGAATGTAGAGAAGTACCTTTCCGCTTAAACGTTTAGTGTTATGAGCACTGTTGCGTTTGCCAACTACGTTCAGTCGTTATGACCTTAAAACGGCAATTTCGCGTTCCCTCTCATATTGCTGCCGACTGTAGATAGTTTTAGACTGTGCGGACCCGGATGGCTTGCTGGTGGCGCAGTTGGATTACAGTGTTATCTTCGTTGCTATAACGTTACGAGCCAAATCCTGCAGCTGTTTCAATCAAACTGAGCCACATTCATTAAGCCAGCGCTGCGTCAACAACCGTGACCAAAACAACCAACATGGTCTCATCCAGTCTGTTTCATTTGTGTCCTAGTTGCTTTGCTATCGTGTTTACGTTCCACAACTAGTTTTTCCAGGGTGAGTTGGCACTTACCGAAGGACATGATGTTGTTGGGCAAAACTAGAATATAAAGAGTCAGAGGCCGACTTTCCTACTTCTTTTTGCCTATTAGTGTTTCTTTTCGAGTTTAGCGCTACAGTATCATGTCCTTCTTTCGCTCCAAGACGGTATATTTGAAATAAGACATATGAAATGAAGGTATTGGGCACCGATCTATTCCTTGGAGAAGAAGTAGTTATCTGAAACGGCACGGCATAAAACTAGCTCAGAAGAAGAAGAGCTGGCGCGCTTTTTAAAACCTTCAATAGATGTCAAGAACAAAAAAAAAAAAAGAAAACGCTGCCGACAGTCCAGAACAGTGCGCCTTTTGCCGGGAAGGACCACTCGCTCTTCAAGTCTAGTCATCGTCTTTACGCCCGTGCGACGAAGGACGGCATCGACGGAAGCATAAGGATGGTGTTATTTTTATCGAAAAATATTGCTATACCGTACATTCGAATTGTTTTAGACTTCTTTTACGGGCTAATTCTATCCCAAATCAGATGTTTCAATCTGTAGGAGCCAAAAAGAAATTTTACTCCTGAATACCGACGATAGTGGGCTATATAGATTTTAGCCACAATATAGATTTGCGGTATTTAGGGGACAGGAACACACTGGCAAAAGATTGTTTGAGCAGGCCCGACCATATTGTCAGTAGCAAAAAAAAAAAAAGTGCGTTTTTCTCAGTTTCAGTTAAAGTGCACTTGGCTCATATATAAAAAAAAAGAACGCTGCATGTTTTCAGTAACGTAGCTTTCTGGCCGAGTTGGTTCATAGTAGTCGGAAGATGAAACCAGCGAAAACCACACGGAGGCAGCGAAGAACAACAACCGGCGCTTGTCCTGGCTGGTTGTTCTTCGCCGTCTTCGTGTGGTTTTCGCTGGTTTCATCTTCCGCATCTTTTCTTTCCCCCTACAGCACCGCTCATCGGCCTCTCTCTCTCTCTCTCTCTCTCTCTCTCTCTCTCTCTCTCTCTCTCTCTCTCTCTCTCTCTCTCTCTCTCTCTCTCTCTCTTTCTCTTTTTTTCACTTGATTTATTGCGACGTGACAATGAGTGTAGGACCATTAAATACCTTATGGAGTCAAGTAGTTCTTTGATACAGTGACCGTTTTGTACCATTTAAGGGGGGGGGGGGTAGCAGCATCGCAGTGACATGCTCGTTGTGTGAGATCATTGACTGCAGACGCGCCACTTAGCGCCGGGGGTCTGTGTGCATTAAGTTGGAGTGGCAATAGAGGGGGAGAGGTTGTCACTTAATAAAAACGGCGCGCAAGGTTCGTGCAGTGTCGCTGCTCTGCGTTGCCTAAGGCACAAAAGGCGCCGCCGACGTCACCGCCGTAAATCGATTCGATAATGTGCTCGGCAGGGCGGAGAGTACGCGGCGTCCCGGTGGCACTCTTCTGCGTCCTCTCGACGTTTATCTACGAGCCTTCCTGTGATGAAAACGAGATACAGTAGACGTGCAGCGGAGGCATATGACGTGTATGGGTGGAGCAATGAACTCTAGTGGTGTATCGGGAAAGCTGCCGGAGCGGGGAGGCCGCGGGTTCCCATTTCGTCACATCTTTTTCGCTGAGATTGCTTCACTGAAATTGCTTTTGGGTGTGCTTGTGGGGTGCAGTCAGCATTTTGGTGTCAACTTGTTTGTTCATCGTGTGTTAGACTCCCATAAAAACAGAGAGCGAGGAAACAAGTCGAGTATGCGGGAACCGAGGAGCTAGATTTCTGTTACGGTCTCGATGATTGTGCCACATTGGCCACAATGAGTGACCCTCTCTGTGTTTATGTGCGAACATCGACCAGTGGGGTGCTGTATGCAGTCCTCTCTCTGCATCCTTCTTTCTAGGACGTATCGAACACTGAAACCTTATCAGCCCGTCTTTGTTAGTCGCTTGCGCGCGAGATTCACTGCGTACTTCATGACCGGTATGGACTCGATTAATTCCAAGCTACCAAAAAATGTTAAATCAATTTGTGCCGCATATTTATGTTTTGATTTTTTTTCAGTCACTCACGTCAGGAATCATTCCAGATGACTGGAAAACGAGGAAGGTCCTTCCTGTGTACAAATCGGGTAACGGAGACTCACTCTTGAACTACCGGCCCGTTTCATTAACTTGTGTACCCTGTAAAATCATGGAACACGTCATCTACCCTCAAATCATAAGTTTCTTGGACTTGTCTTCCTTCCTCCACAACATAGGCGTGCGCAGAGTTAGTTTCCCATCATGAGGGGGGGGGGGGGGGCAGGCAGGCGAAGGTTCATCGCAGCGCCCCCCTCCCTATTAAGTCAAAGTATGGAGAAGACCCCCCCCCCCTCTTAGGTGATTAGGGAGGACACCCCCCCCCTTTCCCCCTCCCGTGCGCACGCCAATGGGCGCAAGGCCCGTTACGGTCAAAGACGTAGCCTTGTAGAGAAGTGGAGGTATGTCGAGGGAAAACAGCTGTGCCGGCAACCTTTTGCTTCGGCTATTGTTTCTATAGGACGTAGCCTACCAATCACTCGTACGTATTTAAATTTATTCAAGTACGTTGCTCCATACGTGTTCGGGTCGTTTCGACCGCGCGGATCGTGGCATGGCGCTCTAGTCGGTGCGTCCGTTCATTCCCTGGTATACACCCGAGTGCCCTGGTATCCAGTGCACGGGAAAAATCGTGTCCTTGTTCACGCAGACGACGCACGTGGAGACGAAGTCGTTGAAGAGCAGAATTTTTTGTGAGTGTCCTTAGAAGCACGAAACGCAGTAGTGGTGTTTAGCATCTCTGGTCAAACTGTGAGCGGTGGTCTCAGCATGTTTGCCATTGTAGAGGATAGCTAGCATACATACAGTACTGCCGTATAGAGGTGAGAACGACGTTCATTATGAGGTGGAGTTGCCCTTTCGGTTGCTTACTGTTCCTTTGGTCCTCCGATAGAGGCGACCACGTAAACTATCGCAGCTGCTGTGATTGCCATCGCCTACTTGCCGCTGTATTTCTCGTGGCAGGCTTCGCGTGGGCCTGCCTCTTTGCCGAGTGTTCGCGTCCCATGTTCTTCGGTGGAGGCTTTGGGTCCGCAATTTGTGCGTGCTCCAAAGGGGGACATATGCGCGGTGGCGCGGGAAGGTTAGAGGTGTTATGCCCGATTTTAGCAGCAGGTGACGCTCTGTGCATGTGCGGACTTGAGTCGCATGGCCTGCGTGAGCTCGTGCGTTGACATGAGGCCAAAGACGTCCTCGAAAGCGCTACAGATTTTGATTGCTGGGAGCGCCCTGCACTTTGGCAGCCCTGCGATAACTCTCCTGGCCCCGTTGTGGAGAAGCTCCAGAGCATAGGCGTGCGCAGGGCTCCCAATAAGGGTGGGGGGCAAGGTTCATCGTAGCCCCCCCCCCTCCCCTCTTCCGATGGTCTAGTCCAGAGGACAGCAGAATTGAAAAGGGATGATAGAATAAAAAATGAACTGATTACCTGTTCTCATAATGACCTGCCTTTGGTCCGTGGCTTTCCTGAACTAAAGATAAGAAGTAAACAGTTCTTGGAACAGGGGCCATTTGGTCGACATTATCGTGAAATACCTGTCTGGTGATAACTCGCTCTTTAAACAATGATAGGACAGGTCCCAGTGAGTAAACGTTCATCGTGGAATAACTGATAGCGCAACAGACTTAGAATATGGACACTAGAAGAAACGGACACAGCGCTGAACTCATAAGTAGATTTATTTTCGAAAGAGAGAACATGTATATATGGCAATGAGTCACCAGTAAACATATGGGGCCGACTTCGCGCCCCCCTCTTCGCTTATTAGGGGGAGGCGGCCGCCCTCTCTGCCCCCCTCGTGCGCACGCCCATGCTTCACAACACGTAAAGGCCTCTCCTGCGAAACACAATTAGCGCTCTTTCTTTACGACTTGCACACTAGCCTTGGCTGTAACATGCAGACCGACGTAATATTTCTAGACTATGCGAAAGCTTTCGATAAAGTTCCTCACCGCCGCCTTTTTGCTGAAACTTTCACAGCTGCATCTGTACCCTCACATTTTTCAATGGATTGAACAGTTTCTCACTAATCGTTCTCAGTTAGTCTTTGTTAATGCTCACCTATCTAACTCTCTCCAAGCCACATCAGGTGAATTCCCCTAGGATCTGTCCTGGTCCCCTTCTATTCCTTATATTTATTTATTTATTTATTTATTTATTTATTTATTTATTTATTTATTTATTTATTTATTTATTTATTAACGACTTACCCGATCATGTATCCTGCAGCATTCGCATGTTCATCGACGACTGCGCCCATAGCAGGGCAAAGAAAGGCCTCTACCATGTTCCGCCAATGAACCCGGTCCTGTGCTGTCTGCTGCCACGTTATACCCGCTCACTTCTTTATCTCATCTGCCCACCTAACTTTCTGTCTTCCCCTCGCGCGTTTGCCTTCTCTTGGAATCCAGTCAGTTACTCTTAATGACCAGCGGTTACCTTGCCTACGCGCTACATGCCCTGCCCATCTCAGTTTCTTCTTCATTTCGACTAAGATGCCCTTAATACCCATTTGTTCCCTGACCCACTCTGCTCTCATCTTATCCCTTAAGGTTACACCTATCATTTTCCTTTCCATTGCTCGCTGCGTCGTCCTCAATTTAAGTTGAACCCTCTTTGTAAGTCTCCAGGTTTCTGCTCCGTAGGTGAGTACCTGTAAGATGCAGCTGTTATGTACCTTCGTCTTGAGTGATAGTGGTAAACTACCATTCGTGTAAAATTACTTGCGTATAAATCACTAATTAGACAGAAAGTAGAATATGCATCTGCCATATGGAGCCCACATCAAGCGTATTTAATCAATGCATTAGAAGCAGTACAAGGTCGTGCCGCTAGATTCATTCACTCAGCCTATTCATACGACATCAGTATTTCATCTTTGAAAGCAAAATCTGGACCGTCACCCTTTTCTTTGCGTCGCCGCACTGCAAGTCTTGTGCTTTATCATAAACTCTTGCAATCTTCGCTCAATCAGCCACCTTATGTAACAGCGGCTGTGCGCACGCACCAGTCATTCATTTCGGGTTGCCCGCCCATTATCGCGCAATACTACTTTTTCTGCCTTGTTGTTGTTGTCAGACCGGGTCATTGTCACTATCGCTTCATCATCCGCCTTTCAAAACCGAATTATTGATAACCTTCAATACTGGAAAAATCTTCACTGCTTATTGTTAACCTAAACAAAACCTCACTTATTGCGTAATGCCCCCTCCCCTCCAAAAAAAGGGGGGAGGGGGCTTCAAGGTAATAAACTGAACCTGTTCTATCAACAGCTAGTCCTCCCTTTTGTGAACAAATGTTTTCATCGTCGTCGGGCTGCAAATACCGTATTTGATATCAACTCCGCCGCGGTGGCTCAATGGTCATGGCCCTCTGCTGATAAGCAGGAGGTCGTAAGTTCAACTTCCGGCTGCGGTGGCTCTATCTTTGATGCTGACGGAACGCCAGGCAGCTCCAGTATTGGTAGCTCTAGATGCTCGTTAATCGGAAGGACTACCACACTTACTTTATACTATCAACTATTTCAGATGTGAGGATCAAACGAGTGTGTAGCGTCTTGTATACGTGTACATTATGCTTTATTATTATTATTATTATTATTATTATTATTATTATTATTATTATTATTATTATTATTATTATTATTATTATTTGTGAATGTCTGTATTGTATTGTTTATTTTTGTTAGTTTTTTTGCGTGCGCCTGCAGAAAGACCTTACGGTTGTCCCCGGGCACGTTAAATAAATTATTTATTATTATTATTATTATTATTATTATTATTATTATTATTATTAATTATTATTATTATGTGTGTTTTTGCTCTTTTTATTTCTGAAGACTGTCTGTATTGTATTGTTTATTTTTATTGATTTTATTTTTGCGTGCGCCTGCACAAAGACCTCACGGTTGTTCCTGGGCACGTTAAATAAATGATTGATTGATTGATTGATTGATTGATTATTATTATTATTATGTGGAATGCAGTGTGATTGCTCTACGCGCAGCTGTTCATTTTAAAAAGTTTTGTTTTTGGAGCATGTCACCGAGTGTTTCTCAAGTATCTTTGTAAACCTGGCTCCCTTTTTTGTATTTTTGTCGAAAGCTCGCGGCAGCTCCACGCTGCCTATGTCTTGTGATCCTAGGGGCCGTTTACTTATTTAGAAGATGCAGTCTTGTCTAGTCTTGTCTTGTCTCCCCCACCTTATGGAAATAAGGACAGCGCAGTTCAATTCAATATTACACGTGTTAACGTGACACCTTGCCCGGTATGATGTCTGTATAGGGTCATTTTACAAAGCGGTTTAAAGCACTTGCGTGGCTGGCTCTGTGGTAGAATACTTGACTGCCACGATTCGGGCTCAAACGCAGATTTTAATTGCCTGCTTTGTATTACAGTCGCGTGAGTTTCTGTATCGCTCGCCGCGCTTTTCTCAGGGCCAGCGTCTAGTGAGGCACTTTAGGCTTGCGCCTTGATAACATTAAATAACCTGAAAACGATGTGTATATAGACCGAAACTTGTAGCTGCTTCATGCGGTGCCTACAGTGATGTCAAAAGCTACCCCCTGTTGCCACCAGCGCGATCAGCTGCCGTAATGAGTAACGGCCGAAAACAAGTGCGTTTTTGGGCGGCGCGTGACCTTTTATGGGCGTCTTACTTCGTCGCGTCTATAAAGATTGTATCGTAGTTGTTGTTTTTGCCAAATCTGCGACATAAATGTCAGCCTCCGTGGCGAGATTCCGAGCAACGGCAGCTTCTTGTGTTTTTTTTTTGACAGCGTGAGTTTTTATGTTGTCCGCCACCAGAGTCCGTTGCAGCTATCACACACAATGAGAAAAAAAAAAAAATATATATATATATATATATATATATATATATATATATATATATATATATATATATATATCGCACTAGTGGTGCCAAGCCTGAAGAGCGCATCTGGGTGGCCTTGCTCGTTTCTGTTTATTTATTATTTTTTGCCTTTCCATCTGTCTGTTTATGGTATCTTTATTGTATCTCTTTCTATCTTTGTTTCTCTGTATTTCTCTCTTTCTGTCTTGCTCTCTGTTTTTTCTATCTCTTTTTCGTGCATGTTTCTTTCTGTGTTTTTGTCTTTATTAACCTCTATTTCTCTCTTCCTCTTTCTTTTTATGGCGTTATTTCTCTATGTTATTGTCTTTTTATGTCTTCAGTCGCTTTATTACTCTCTATTTTTCTTTTGCTCTTTATTTCTATCGTTTTCCATCTTTGTTTTCTCTTTTTCACGTGTTCGTTCTCGTTTGACACTCGCACCTCCTGTGCATGGTAGTGGGGCCTGCCCAATGGGCACCGTGCATACGTTAGGAGCCGCCACAGTCGCGCGCTGCCTCCAGCGCCAAAGCGGCCACGGCAGCAGATCTGGCGGGATAAGGGAGCAGACAACGCAGGCCGTGGCAAGCCACTGCGCCGTGCTTCGGTGCTTCGCTTGAGGCGTTTCCTTTCCCGTTTGCTTCCAAAAGACATCAAATTGTTAGCAGCTGTCCGAGAACGTAGCGTTAGCGCGGGTGCTTCTTTTCGCCAGACCTCGTGTATCCTCAGGCGAACGCGGCAACATTAAATGCATGAGCTGGCGGAAGACAACGGAGGTGACGAGCCCGTTGAGCGAAACTGCGCACGTATAACGCGGGCCGCCTCGCTCACTAAACAATCACAGCTTATCACCCTCGGGCTAACGCGGCAGCGAACTCAGCGGCAGCTTGAAACTGGCGATACCAGCAATTGCACTGTCACGGCCACTGAATGAAAAAACGCTTTCCATCGAACTGCCAGGGCGCTGCATTCACTGCGCCGACTTAAATAGTGCAGCCGAGTTCGTCGTCGTAGCGCGTGTTTTGCTGGCATGGCACTGCAAAGCGTGCCAATTATTATTACGTTTGGATTCAAAGAGCTACGTGATATAGTTTCCTCCGAGGAGCTAATCTGAAGAAGGGCAGGGACCTCCTCGAAGCGGGGCACGTTCACGGCGTCGTGGAAGAGGTGTTGCTCGGCAGATCAACAATCACGAGCGAATGCAACCACAGAAAAAAAAAAACATCTATTTACAAAACTCACTTTTGTCGTCGAACGAGTGCGATCCACCGTTCACGCCGATTCCGTTCATATCCTCTAAATGGAAACCAGTAAAAACACGTGTCCGGAGAATTCCTGTAGGTATTATTGCACGTCACAACGTAGCAATTATTTCTGGAGTTCGGCATTCCTATGAATAGCGCAACCGACCCAAAACGAACTGCCCACGAAAATACCTTGCGGCGTCAGAGCGGGAGCGTGGAGCGAGCAGGGGTGCAATCGCGGAGCGATGTTGTATGCTATGTTATTCTTATCGTCCACCACCTGCGGCTGACTGATCGCGTTGATAACGCGGACGTACCGTCGCTCTGGTCACTAGCCAAGCGCGAGAAGCACGAAAAGTGTAGTCATCGTAAAAGGCATAGTTCCTCGACTTCACCCCATTGCGAGCGCGTCAGAGCATCCCGCCAAATCTGCGCTTCTTGCCGCTAGGGACGCCGAGCGGAGTTACGTCTGCACGGAGCCTATTCCTGTGGTGCATACTGTGGGAATTCAAGCGTCCGCACTAGTTGCGCGACGCCATTTTCCCTCGGAGAATTCTCGTGTCACTCTCCTCCCGACCGGACGGGCGGCAGCTGGTCATAAATCGCCGTCACTTCGCTGCCACTCCGCCCCTCAAAGGTTTAACACGGTGTCCCATTGGCCTAATTTCGGCGGGATTCGGGCCTTGCTCGCGCGCGCCCGAGAAGCGGGGGCGCGAGACGGGGGTTCGGAGAGACCACTTCGGGACCTCGGAGGGTGCGTGTGCGTTTTGGCCTCTCCGGCCGGCGGCGATCCCTTGTTCTTCGTCGCCGGCCGGTGGTTACGTCGTCTCGGCGGGCCCTTCCGCGGTCTCAAAGTCCCGAGGCAGCGCCTCGGTATCGGTAGCTTGAGCACAAGCTACCGATAGCTTAAACAGCTGCACTGTAAAGAGAATGAAGAGAGCGCGTGCCGGTTCATGATGGGGATAGGGTGTTTTTTTTTGTTTTTTTATTTTACGACGGAGCACATGTTACCGACAGGTTAAAGATTTTCGCTGTTAAAAAAAAAAATAAAACACGCTTCGAGCCGAAATCGAACCGAGGCATTCTGCGTGGCGGTCAAGTGTTTTACCGCTTCGGAAAAACGCCCCATGCAAGCGTCGCGTCAGGCGAGAAGCCACTTTAGCAGATGTCATATTGCGCTGCAGGGGCGTATAATCGCACCAGGCGCCACAACATGTGAATTGCATAGCGACTGGTTGATTTGAAGCGCCCCACCCATTACAAAGGACTCAGCCATAATTCATCATCAGCCACAGCAGCACTAAAGTGGGCAGCTACGTAGACGTACATATTGTCTTACGGACGCGTAGTGGGTACTTTGCTACTTTGCAAAATGATAATGAATCATGGCCTAGTGGGTGCTCCGCAATTGTGCTTGCAGTGAGGGCCCTAAGAGAATTTAAGATGGCCTCTATGAAAGCCGCCCCTCCAGCTTACTCTGTGGCTGTGCCGCGCAGGCCTGGAGTGTTATTGCATTCTCTGGAGCAGCAAGATTTCGATGGAGGCGAAAATGTTTGAGGCCCGTGTACTTAGATTTAGGTGCACGTTAAAGAACCCCAGGTGGTCGAAATTTCCGGAGCCCTCCACTACGGCGTCTCTCATAATCATATCGTGGTTTTGGGACGTTAAACCCCAGATATTATTATTATTGGAGCAGCAAGATAATTCATACGTTGCCTTCTTCCTCTTTCTCACACGCGTACGTGCGTACAATACATGCACACATGCCTGTGGATTGACGCAGTCATTCGTAATAGCACTGTTATTCGCTTTGGGAACAGATATTGAATGCCTTATCCCCGTGAAGTTGGTGCTAAACGAATAAAAATAACCGGCCACGGTGGTCTAGTGGTTCTGGTGCTCGATTGTTGGCCCAAAGGTCGCGGGATCGAACCCCAGCCGCGGCGGCCGCATTTTCGATGGAGGTGAAAATGCCTGAGGCCCGTGTACATAGTAAGTGCACGTTAAAGAACCCCAGGTGGTCGAAAAATATCGGAGCCCCTCACTACGGCGTCCCTCATAATAAATTCGTGGTTTTGGGATGTTAAATCTCAACGATTATTATATACTATGAAAGAATAATAGTCACTTTGATATCGCAAGCACGTCATCTTCTCTTTGCTACCGGCTTATTCTCTCACTCATTCACGGCGAGCAGTGAGTGAACAGCGCTGCTTGCGAACACCGTATGCGACAACAATACGTGTGCTCGTGTTTGAGAAGCCTGATGCGCTTTCCTCAGCCGTTTGAAAATGTCGTTGCCCTGCAGTGGCCGTGCTTGAAGGGCGTTGCGTTCACAAAAACAGCTGCGCGGGCCCTCCTACCGTGTCGTGCGCGCTGACTCGTGCGGCATCGACAGCCGAGTTCTGGATCACGCCGGTGCGCGTGTGCCTGCCCGATGTCTCCGTCAGAATCCGCGTGACGTTTCTGCTTTGTGTTGGGGGGTGATTCCCGTGTTATTTATCACGTTCAAATAAGGTCTGCGCTGTAGTAGTGTACGACCTCTTGTACACCTCGTCTCCTTCGTTTAATGTATCCCTCTGCCTTTTGAGCCGCAAGTGCTGACTCTTCGAGCGAAAACTAAACTGTAGGACGGCACTAATGGACAACATAACAGGGCTATTTTCCGCGCAAGATTCATCTCCCTGCTGATGTAGGGTGTTTTAGTTGTTACGGTAATGCAGTGATTCCACTCCTGCGCCAAAGTGCGCCAAATTGGATTTACTGCGTCATGCTGATAAAATCGACGTAATTTGCACCAAACTGCGCCATAGTCTCGGGTTTACGGTGTCTGTCACCGTTAATCGCGCCGCCGGCGCGTCGAAACATGTGCACCTTGACCTTGGGGCCACCAAAGTAGCAGCCACGGGCCAAGGATTATTGCGCAGACGAAACACTCACGCTGCGTTGCGATTCATGCACGCTGTTGACGCACCTTCTGTTGGGCAAGTCGGCTCGACGGCAAAACGCGCTCTCCCCAGAAGCTTCTAGGCCGATCGGTGGCGATCAGGTGTGGCGCCTATTCATCGGCTGTTCCGGAAACGCTGCTGGTAGCTCGTTTCAGGCGCTGCATGGCACGTAATTAAGGCTATAATATTCAATAATCGGTCAGAAGGATCAATGCAATCGACTGAAAAGGGGGAAGGAGGCTTTCGCCTTCGTAGAATGCATAAGGGACCGTGTGAGGCATTGTTTGTATGCCGTGCAGTTTCTCTATTAACTTAGAGGTTATACATTTCTGGCAGGAGTACTGTACTTTGATGACCACATGGTTGTATTTAGAGTGTTATTTCATAATATACAATTTTATTGATAGTATTCTGTTTTATGTGCCTTTGTCTGAAAAAACAAAATAGCTCAGGAGGTTATTCCACAACATCCAATTGCATGACGCCCTTATTCTTGAATAGTCGAGGGGAAATAATGAGTGCCCTGGAGAGCATTTTCTCCGTGGGATTTACAACGAATTGAGATATTTATGTAGCTCATCACAAGAGCTCATAATACGTGTTCAGGTGTCTGAATGTAAATGCAACTTGCTTATCCAATGTACTCCAGAATGTGAAGTTAGCTGCTCCAGGTTTCTTTCAGAAATTACCTACTCCAAAGTGCTCCAAAAATGGAAATTTTGCTGCTCCAGAAATTGTTCCAAATCAGAAGCTCTCGGTAGCATCACTGGGTAATGCCGTACCGTTTGCGCTACGGTATTGTCATTCTGTGTTAAATGTACAACTATTCGAAAACGTTCTTGTGCAAGTTGATCGATGCGTGCGATAACATGATGCCATAATTATAGTAGCTAATACAGGTCGTGCAGATTAGCGTAGCCAAGTACCGACCAGGACAGTACGGCACTTCCGTACTCGCCGCGCGGTAACCCGGCACTGTTAAAAGACCCTAATGTCGGGGGCGAGGCAAGCAGCGGGACTTCACCGTGCGAGGCGTGTGTAGAGTGAAGCATTGTTCTCCCACTACTGTATATAGGTAGCGCTTGTATAACGAAGGAGGCAGCTGTGTCTCGCCGGAGCGAAGCCGGGGTTGCTCGGCACCCGCCCAGCAATGTCGACTGGTCCACGCGAATGACCATGTACGTTCTGCTGGGACGCCGAGTGGCCACTCCGCTTCGAGAATTCAAATGTTTTCGACGGAATGTAAACTTCTATTAGGTCGATCGGTTGGCACACATATCCGCGATTTCCATGTGGCGTGCACAGTGGCTCGAAGACCTGTAGCGCCTCCAAATGAGTTCCGACTATCCGAAAATTGGATGCCAAACTCTCGGTTTCGGCAGTCGCGGGATGCGCCTTCCATGGGACAGTTCTAGACGCTGACGAACGCTTCAAAGACGATGAAAGACGCCATGCCGATGCCGCCCGAAAACATTCTACGGAAGGCTGCAACCTACAGTAGAACTGCTTGCGTATCACTCCCTGAGACACTGGCGTAGCCGGGGGGAGGGGGGGGGGGGGGGGAGGTCGAACAAGACCCCACCCCACCGCTCGGGGATTTTTCAAATTTTAAATGCATATATACACGCGCACACGAACATACATAAAGTGTGGTTGAACACCCCTCGAAAAAAATTTCTGGCTACGCCCCGGCATGGAGGAGCTTCTGCGTGGATTTTTTGCTCTGATATTCCTTTAAATGCGTGCACTTTGCTGCCGTTACCATGCGTCGACTTGCGCTCTTGCCGTTGCTCCAAGCACGCTCCGGGTCGTTGCAATGCGCGAAATGTGCGTCGCTTCATTTAGTGAAGCCAGGTTGGAGCTCGGCGGTGGCCGAGTTGCCAAGTGCTGTTTCGAAATATGCCGTGCCCGGGGCTCGCAGGGTGCCCGACGTCGGGTCGCCAAAAGTGAGTCAGCCTTCCCGCTCGCGGATTCTCCGTTGTCACTGCTGAACGCTGACAAGGGACCAGAGGAAAGGCATCACCATTCTGTCCGTGTGAAATACGCTGAGGCGATGTCGATGTGCACCGTACAGCTAGTGTAACACAAATGAAAATTGCCCTCCGCATTGGTTTACTAAATGTTCGTTCGAACCGAGCATGTATTTCTATGTAAACCTAAACTGCGCTTAGGACGAGACACCAGAGTAGAAGCAGACTAACAACCTACCCCGCCCCAGTTGTTAGTCTGCGTTCGTCCTAAGCGCAGTTTAAGTTTACATAGTATGTCTTACCAACTGGCCCCCCAACACACACTCCTCGTGTATTTCTGTTTTCATAAAATTGACACTTTAGGAGGGAGTAGGCAGGGTCGTAGGCAGAATTTTTTTTTTCGGGTGGGGGGGGGAGGAGTGGGGGGGGGGCACCTCCTTGATCTGAATTGGGGGCTGGGCAGGCAGACGTGGTAGAGTGTCATTTTGGGCTCTGTATGCCATGGCAGAAAAAAAAAGTACGGTACAACTGTGTAAGGGTTATTAAAGAGGTAAGCTTGGCCTGTAGGTCGCAGGAGACGTTACAAATCTAGCGCCTTTCTGGCTGACACAGATGCTGCTCGCTTGTGAGAAGAAGCAGCTGCGCACTTTTCTCGTAACCCGAGTGTTGTCTCCGCGGCGCTCTTTTGTCAGTGGGACAAAGACTCATTCATGTGCATTGTCTACGGACTTACTGCGTAGTGTTTACTAACAGAGGCATATACAGGGTGACCGCACACTGAGACGCTTGACATGTGGGGCTGCAGCGTGCATGCAGGCGCGCGTGGACACGTCGAACGTTAGCGTAGAGGAGCTCGAGGAAACGGCATGAACGCTTATCGTATTTTGAGGGCCACGGAATGCGGGTTAGTTATAAATGGCGTGATGCTTATCTCGGTGGGTTAGCGGAAACATTGCGGAAGAGCATTCTTCACGCATTTTGGAGTCTGTTTCCACATCCTGAAGAGCGCGGTAGGGAAACTTCCGGTCTCCGTCACGTATCGAAGAGTCACGTGACCTGGACAGAAACGTCACGTATTACCTCATTGGTAGAGCGGCACGTCGCTGTCGACTCTGGTTCTGACAGTAGTGACGGTGGCAAAATAGCACCGCGAAGCTAACTAGCCAACCAGTGACATAATACGCGACGTTTCTGATCAGGTCAAGTGGCTCCGCACTGTGAGGTGCAAATGCATTCTCCCAGCCCGGGATACTTACAGCAACGCCAGGCAAAACCTTTTCCTCTCATTCAAATTTTGCGGCGATGGTACGGCGTCATGCGTGACGTCTCTGCGCGACTCAAGTCGCGTGACTCCCTCATGTAACGGCGGCCGGAAGTTTAGCTACTGCGCTCTTAGGGTGTGGGAAACTCGCTTTTTTTTGCGTGGCTAAGTGGCAAGTACATGAATAAACAAATTACGATAGACGTAATTAGGCTAGACGCGTCATGAACGTCGTTTGCCTCGTTTCGTCTGTCGTGTATGCAGCGATATTTCATTACGCCTATCATGTATGCAGCGATATTATGAACTAACCCAGCGAGAAATGCTAAGATTTTTCCTTCCAATGCATCGCCTACAAGGCTCTTCCTGTCTGTTACCTATCGCAGTACGCGAAACGCAGTACTACCGCAGAAGCAAGAAGCACTGAGCGCTGTGCTTCAGTGAACTTTCAGTTGGCGTCATTGTTGCGCAGTGTCCGCAGCTAAACGTTAAATCTTAGGTTGTGGAGGATATAAAACATCGCAAACACAAGGACACGGGAAGAGAGACGAACGAAACGAGCGCTTGTGTCGTTCGTTTCTCCTCTCGTGTCCTTGTGTTTGCGCTGTTTTGTACTTTCAACCATTAACCAAAATCCGACTAGCCCAATATGCAGTCATAATACTATATCTCACACCGTGACCACCCTACACGCCCAGTACCAGCGTTTTCCCAAGCCGACGAATAAGGCTCACGCGTTGATGTATTTTCCTTGAGCGATACAGTGGACTGGCAAGAGACCGGTTTCCTGGGGCTCTTGCTGCTGAATTCTAAATCAACTTGGGAAACGTTCTATTCTAACCATGTGCGCTCGCAGTTGGGTTTTCGAGTTGGCTTAATAAGCGCTTGTATTTATCATCGAGAACACCAGACGCGCTCGTTGAGTCACAGTTGACCTAATTCCCTTTACCTGACTGGGCTTTGAAAGAAAAGATGACGGCAGACTTCGGATAAAGAAAACGCGGCTAGTACTCCGCGTGCCCGTCGAACCGCCCTGTGCCCGTTTCGAAAACGTCATACGAAATGCGCGACCTTCGAAGAAACCGGTGCCCACTAGCATGGCAGCCTCGGCTGGGGAAGTCTGTGCAGTGAATGTGGCGATGTGGGCGTGTTGGTATTTCATCTTGAAACGATCTTGCAGCGCGAACGAGGCAGTTAAAGGCTGCCGGCATACGTGCAACCAGAGAGTGAGTGAGTGCCCCCCCCCCCCCTCCTGTTTTTAAAATTTTTAGTTCGTGTGAATAACCAGGGTGGGTTTCTTTCCCCCTTATGCTATACAGATTTGTTATAAAAATCCTTTGACAGTCAGGCTCCTATCGTTTTCGCACACGAGCTCTACGTAGAGGTAGGAATACGTTGCCGCAGGTTAAGTGACATCGAAGTGACTGATTAACAATCTCGCTCATTATTTTCTTAATTGTTTACTTGAGGGCAGTTGCTTATATAACAAGATTGTAGGCCGTCACAATTGATGACATACTTTTTTTTTAGAAATCGCTAATGCCGCAGGCAATTTGATGGTGATATCGAAACCGACATCGCTATTAAAATCTTGGCTGTCTGTGTGTGTTCTTCACATGGAGGAAGAAAAAATTAGGAGGGAGCATTACGACGCTGCCAGCCTTGGCAAGCGAACGCTTTTTGAAGCCAGTAGTGTCGGCCCAACACGTGACCTCTGAGGTACATCCTATTGGCCGATCAAGTTTGGCCAAGTACAGTCTAGCGCGATTTGAATGTTATCGCGCGAGCGTCGACCGGCCTAGCGTCCCAGGGCCTAGCGGCATGTTTCGGAACACTGAGAACTTTCTCCCTCTTTTAAGCTCTCCCTTCGTTGCGATCAAGCGTATACTTCTTTGGCTCTCATCTCTGCGGACGATAACGAAATTGATGGGAAAGATATGGTAAAGCTGGTGCTTGGCACTGCGTCATTTAGACGACTTGCTAAGTTGCGCAAAATATATCGCGTCGTCATTAAAGAAGAAAGAACTGAAAGTGCGCCTTCCTCAGACGGGAGTGAACGCAGCTTAAAGAACAGCAAAAACAGTGAGGGAAGCTTGCCTGTTACTTCCCTCTCCTCGAAAGAGGATTCTGGGCCGTGGCGCTGTTGTAGTTCTTGGTCGACGCTCGCGCGGGATAACCTTATACCCCGCTGTTACGTTCCTCACTGCTGCGTTTTCCCGGCTGTTACGTCGTTTTCCGCCGGTCCCAGCATAGCTCCCCATAGGATACAATGTATTGGGAACCCCGCTGTTACGTCGTAACTGTCGGACGTTCCCGTATGATACGTCGCGAAGTGCGCTCGGAGCCGACCGAGTGACTACCAAAGAGAGCGGCCATGGTGCATTTTCACGCAGCTTGGCCTCGTTTGACCGTAATATTAGCCGCATGAGAGGCGCAAGCAACAGAATCTTTCAATTGATGCAAACAAAAGCAAGGCCTTCGAGATTGGCATTTACTATTGACGAAAGCATAGCCTTTGAGATTTGTATTGCACAAACATGGCGTGTATGACGTAATTGCTTGCGAAAGCAAGGCCTTCGAGATTGGCATTCACTTCTGCCATCGCGTTGGCGTAGACTCATCATCATCGTTATTTGCGGAGAACGGGAGGAGTTCGAGCTGGTTGGAGCTCGCATGGTCGCGCGCGCGGTTCGCGGTCGGACTCGCCGCGCCGGTCGTGATTGCGTGTGCTTAGTTCTTTCATGCCTACAGCTGTTGGTGTTAAAAAAATCACATACGTTGATTACATTTCTGTGGATAAGGCCGTCCTAAGCTCCGCGTTTCTATCCATCGACTAGATCGCGGCTGAGTGCGCCAATTTTCGTGCTTCTCGTAAGAATTGAAATAAAATTCTGTACCACTAAATATTTTGCCGTTTTTCCTGTTTTTCGGCTCTTACGTTTCCCGTCTCTTACGTTTATTTCCTACGGTCCCTTTAAAAACGTATCAGCGGGGTTCTACTGTAGTAATCGCGCTCGACTGCACATGCGTTGCCGCAGTTTCGCCCGCAGTGAACGCGTGCTTCGACGCGAGTGTCACGTGTTGTGCGGACACTCGTTTTCTGGCTTCAATTTTGTTCGAGACGCCCTCTCCTATTTCTTTCCTTCCTCAGTGGTCCTTTTCCTGTCTTCGTGCCTTGATATGTAACTTAGCAGAGCTTAATAGTATACGTTGTTGGGCTAGTTAGTTCACAATCTTCAAAATTGGCTAGCGCGAAAATCGACAAGGACTGAGAAGGAACACTGATGTACATACAGGACAGGCGCTATCCTGTAGCGCCTGTCCTGTACATCAGTGTTCCTCTCCAGAACCGTCCTCGCATAGTCGTGCAGTGGCCGACGGTTCGAAGTCTTTCCGTCCAATTCTGTGCAACCACACTTTTCTTCTGGTTAGGTTCTGTTTGCCCCGCGGGATGCAAAATAACTTCTTGCCGTCTTCCGTCCGGTTTCGGCACCCAAACGCGCAGCAACAAGGCATATCGGACTTTCCAGAACGAAATCACCGCACAACGTGCATAGCGGAACAGGCGAAGCGAGCGCTCTCCTCCCGGGGCGCGGGAACCTTCATGGCGGGGCAAGGTCACGTGTCACAGATCAGCCTATCGCGGGCGCCGTCGGCTTCATGAAAGCTTTTCGATACTTTTGAATTTATTGAGGGACTTTAACGAGGGTTGGGCCGCAGCGCCACAACTAGCGGTGGTGAAAGGTGGGAACTAGACCCGAAGAGCAGGCCGTAAGGGAGTGCGCCCCTCTAGTCCCCTCTAGTCCGGCCGTGCATGTTTATAGTCTCCCTCGTCTGAGGCTCCCAGCTAATTGTGTTTGACAGGTGACTAGAAAACAGCAAACCGCGAAACGGCTAAGGGCAGAAATTCCGTGAACTAGCGAAGCGATATTTTAAAACTTCTTTGTAACTGGTTGTAAAATGTTTACTCTGACTTAATGCAACAATTGTTAACAAAATGACAGACGCTTCACCCCCAATGCAGGTGGCATCCTAAAAAAGAAAAAAAAAATGAGCCGAGGTCAACCAGTCCACTAGTCACACATGTCCTTGTAAATGTCCAGTGGGGGGGGGGAGCTGTTTTTGCAAGCCGCGGCGAATGAACCACGATTCCAGGAGTTGCTTTTCCCCCACCTTCGTTCACAAACCGGCGTCGTCGCATTGTTTAGGTCAAAGCTATGACCTGTCATCCAGCAGCGCTCACCAAGCTCGGTCGACATTCCGCTTGAGTTCTTTAGGCCTCGTTGATCATTTCCTGCCCGTTTCGCCGATCCCCGCATCGCACTTTTAAATACCGCCATGATCATCCGCAGGTGTGCAGTCTTAGGATTTCGTGAACACACGCTGTCATGTTCCAAGGTATAATAACGGGACTTAAAAACGGTTTGTATGCCCAGCGGACCGGAAGCTCTCCGAACGGAGTCTGACACACCTTAAACATATGGAGCAGACACAATGGACGTCGTAACCACTCGTGATGCACTCCCCGCTGCTCTTCGCATGCGCTTCTGCGTATAGTTAATAAACGTCTTAGGATATACTGCCGTCGTTCCAGTACATCAACCACGTTTTCCACTTCAGGTAAGAGGCGTTCAAAGTGATTGCTGGTGTTGGGGCCCCTTTTATGTTTCCTTCGTCTAGGGTTTTACGACGTGCAACCCTTATTAAATAAAATCTATAATTTGATTTGTGATCTATTATTTTATACAGTAACGGAAAAGTAACGACGTTACTTTTGCACAGTAACTGTAACTGTAACAAGTTACTTTCGGAAACTCTGTAACTGTAACTGTAACAGAGTTACTTTTTTGGCTTAAGTAACTGTAACTGTAACACTGTTACTTTTTACTGGTAACGTGCCCATGACTGGGTGGCGCCACCTGTCCTCATGGCGGGTACGCACTGCGCTCTCCCCCCATCCCCCAGAATATTTAGTTGTGCGCGCACACAACTAGACCTCTCCTCCATACCTACGCCTCTCTACGTGTGATCGGTATTTGTACAAAACGGGTTGCGTCGTCAGCGAAACTACGCATTACAATATATTCCCCCGTGACGTGCCGTTAATACAATATTTTTTTTCGTGAAGGGGGCTCAGGGATGGGTCATTATATTGATTGTGTTAGCGGGAACCCTGCATGCAGATGTAAGGCTGCTGCTGTTGTCGCTGTTGCTTCGCCGGTGACGTTTCATTTCCGTGGAACTGTCTCGTATGACAACAGCAATGCGGGCGTTTTGGCAGGTGACTCGAGCACATCTGTGTGCGCATAGTCGTCCTCTCGCGCAGCTTGTAGCCATCAGGCCACCTGTTTTGAAGGCGGCGGACACAGGCCATTCACGCGTACTGACAACTAAAGTCCCTCCATCGCGTCTACTGCCGCCTAGCCGGCGGAAAAGGCATGGAGGGGCTTTACTGACAACCTCTAGCACGCACTACTTGCAGTCTCCTCTTTTGCTGGAGCAGCAGAGACAAAAGCTGAAGGCAGTCTATTCTGAAATAGTCTGCACGAGACGTCTACCGAAAAGCTAGGTTAAAAAAAGAACATTGAAATGAAAAAGATACAAGCACGCTCCGAGCGATGTCGTGCAGCCTTCAATTTTTCTGATAACAATAATAACTACGGGTGTTTTGCGTGCCAAAACCACGATATGATTATGAGGCACGCGGTAGTGGAGGCATTCGGATTAATTTTCATTACCTAAGGTTCTTCAACGTGCACCGAAATGCGGCCGCCGTGGCTGGGAATCGGGCTCTCGAGCTTAGCAGTGCGACACTTGGATTTATCGAAACACCGCCGTGCGGTGACACAGGTTGTGGTAGGGGGCTTAATTTATGACGATTTTCTTTAAGGTCGTGTCGAATCCGAAGACTTGGAACGCATCCAGCTTGTTAACGATGTCTGCTCTTGGTGAATGGAACTGATTCACGAAACTAACTTCCGACTTCACACGTGGTCGCTATGCTTAGTATAGAACTAACAAACCGAGGAACATTCAGAAATTTGAAGCCACGACAAGAGCAGCCTTTGAAGTTTTCGTATCACTGACTCGTGCATGTCTTGCAGCTCGGCCATATAAATTCATGGCGGTACAAACGAATACAAAGTCATACACGTCAGTGCTGATAATTTTGTGTTCTTTATAATCGTAAAACTCTGCCTGTTGGTGGCAACAGCCGCAAACTGACATTAGTTGTGAAAATACGTTCAGCGAATTTTTGAGCGCATCACAGAAGCGAGAAAAAGGGCACGCTAGGCCTGCTCAGCGCGACTGCATCTGACTGCTTGTAAGTGGACTCGTAGAATAATTGTGTGTCCCGCCCGCACAAACACGATAAAATTACTATGTCCACGTATGAGCTGTATCTTAGTAGCCGTGCGCAGGGTTCTACATTAGGGGGAGCCAAGGTTCGCTGTAGCCCGACTTTCCGATGGGTAAAAGTGGGAAGCAAACAGCTCGTTTAATGCCACCCTCGGCAGCTGCCATTATCGCCAGAAACCTGTGTGCTCATAACCGAGCGCTGTAAATATATATATATAGTGGTTGTTGGAGGAAGAATAAGGCATTTATTTGTCTCCCAGTTGGGGACACGGCTCAGTGCCTGATAAATATGACGGGACAGGTCCGAAAAAGTGAGTGTATGGTGCTGACCCTCCCCTTTGGATGATGAATGTGGGCGGCCTGACTCCCTCCCGTGTGCGCACGCAACGGAACTCACGGAAACGTTAATGCTTATATAGCTCGTTAGGCTAGTGTTTTTAATTAGGCTATATATGTGCAATATATTGTTAATCTTTCACTATAGTTGGAGCCCGAATGATATGTAATCATCGTCTGCCACCCCTTTGTTTGCCCTGCAGGTGTGTCGTTATCGTTTGCGCTACCACAGCGCATCGGAATGTCGTTTATTTTTTGTCTGACAAGTAGCTCATGTCAATCTGAGCGTGTACAAATGCCACAAATGACTCTTACAAGCGTCAGTGTTTTCTATGAAACAATGGAATCGCAGGCGGCGCGGCTCTTCAGACGCGTGGCGTCACCGCGTGTTTCTTTTCATTACTAACGTAATATCGCGGTATCGCTACGACTGAGGCTCGAGTGGGACTGGTTGCTGGGCGAGTTGCTTCACATCTATACTCGGGGACAACTTTCTGTGGCAATGAAGGGAAAGCTACAGAGCCACAATGCACGTATCCTACCGCTAATGAATGTAGTCCCACAATTGCGTCCGTATTTTCTGCGTGAGATATATAAAATACTCCTTCATTTTCTACGTGTAGCTTTTTGAGACGGAACGCAGCGCACACAAGCAAGATATTTGTATTTCTTTTACTTAATACGTTTTCACTTTGCGTTTTTGCGTGCGTGGAAAAGTCGCGCCTTTTACCCGTACCTTGATGGATGCAACGCTAGCCATCACTTTCCACGGCGTTACGAGACGCGCGCCAAACCGGACTACTTCGCGTAGCAGTACATGTGCAGACGCTCCGCCCCCGTAGCTTTCCCTTCATTGCCACAGAAAGTTGTCCCCGAGTATAGGTAATTCATCGTAGCGCAAGCGAGAAACAAAGAGTTGCGTATGAGAGTAGGAACTGCGCAAGTGTAGTCTGTTGACTCCGCAATTAGAATAAACAGCTCAAGTTCAGCGCCCGTCCTTCCGTCTCGTTTCTTTCTCAACTCCTTGATTCTTGGTAGCGCTACAGTGGACAGAAGCTCGTGTTCCTCCAGCGTGGACCGAAGCACTTGGTTTTGCAGTTGTGCACTCGCCGCTGCCTTATTTTCGCTGACATTTCGCAAGTTCGCATTTGTTTGAAATTGATGCGCAATCAGCGCTGCTCTGCGACAATTTGACATGTTTTAGCTTGTGGGATTCATCCGGGAGACGGATGAGCACGTGAACGTCACACTGACGGGCGCGTGTTGTAGTTTTGGCGCGAAATTTGAAACATAAAACTTTGACTTCCTCTTCTAGTAGTTATCCTGTAATGGCGAAATTCATGACAGTAATGTTTTGAAAGAAAAATTTTTGGTCTAAACTTATTTATTGTTTCACTTTAGTGTCCCGCTAAGCTCAATATGCTCTCCGTCGGCAAAGCAGACACGCGGTGGCGCTAAGTGCTTTATGATGCGAAGAAAAGTTAATAATCGTTTTTAGAAATCCAAGCCCGCATAACGGATCAAATCGCGAAATCTCTCACTGCATACTTCCGCTACAGCCGTTGCTGGATTCGACGCAGTGATTGAGAGCCATTGGAGATAGCGGAGTATGGCATTTGCCATCCCCGGCTACGCCACTGTGTTTCGGGCCGTGGAGGCTTTGGCCATTGACGCGCTCGTTGCGTTGAAAACCGACTACGCGAAATTTTGCACGGCATGCGCCACGCCGAAAATTCCTTGTATGCTACTTTCTACGTGATTATAGAGGTTTAGGTGCATCGTAGGCGCTGCATGTGCCGGTCTGAGCGACTTGCTTTCAGAAGGCACGTCCTCAAAGTTCGGAGCGAGCGGTGTTGCCTAGGCCGGTGGCTGAGCCGCTTGCGTCGCAAGCGCGCGCTGGACGTGGGCCAAGACGAAAGTTAATGGTGTCCGTGGCGGCGTCCGCCTTCTCTTCGAGTCGGCTTCTCCCCAGACGTGGGGGGTGGGAGGGGGGATTGCGCCGCCGAAGTCGTTAGTGTCATCGTTGGCGACGCCGCTGGTGAAGCAATCCGAGATTCTCCGAAGATCTCGCCGGAATATCTATCGGCGACGGGAAGGGCCGGTGTGGTGGACCGCACTGCTCACGCCATTGCGTCAGAAGTGGTCGAAGGAACGTCCATTTATGTGAAGAAAAATAAAACATGCTCTTACTCACGCCCATAAACTGGGGGAATCCTATAATTTTATGCAGCATTGTACCAGTTAGAATGGTAGATGGTACACTCATGAAGTTTAGTAGAGCCCCAGTATATTGGTTAGTAATGATTTTGCCGCCGCCCCCCCCCCCCTTCCGCCGCTCCGCGACAACGCGCCCAGGCAACAGTGGCCTGCCACATCCAGTTGACAAAAAAAAGTTTCCGTGGGTTTTTCTACTCTTTTTTGTCCTGCTGGCTGCCATGAATCCAATCCAATCCTGCTTTGCACTGCAGCCCGATTGCTCCGCGTCATTTGTTGCTTTGTGTTTGGGGTGAGAGGTCAGCTATGCCTATGCAGTCCTACACAGTGGCGAAGAAAATCGAGGTTATTCGATGGCATCGAGAAAACGGAAAGAACGTGCACCAGACGTCTCGACATTTCAAGCTCGACCGGAAGCGGATACGGGAATGGGAGAAGAATTTCGATAATTTTCTGCAGCTAAACTACGGGAAGGCAAAACTTCGTCGGAAGCTCAGTAACGGTGCACCAGTGTTCAGCGAACACATGGACGATGCGCTCTTCGAGTACCTTGAGCGCGAAAGAAGTGCAGAACGTGCCGTCAGCATGGGCGTCCGGAGGGGGGTGCAAGGGGGGCCGGCTGCCCCCCCTTGGAATTGCGGATATTTTTCTATGCAGTTGCGATAAGCTACACAGCTTGATTACCACACTCAGGTCCTGGCCTTCAGGTTTGCCATTCACTTTCGCGCGTTACAAACTACTGACTAATCTTGCCTGTCATGTCACGGCAGTGAAAGAAAGGCTGCCAATGCTGATTGCCCCCCCCCCCCTTGCGTATGCACTCCCCTGCAAAAAGTTCTGCGGACGCCCTGGCCGTCAGCAACTGGATTCTTTCCGAAGAGGCCGTGAAAATTGCCAACAGCATGCAGCTGGGAAAGTTCGTAGCCTCCAGCCGTTACATAAATCGCTGGAAACAGTGGTTCGGCGTTAAAGACGCCCGAGGAACTGTTACAGTACTGTTAATACTATTTGAAAACGGCATTATCTCAATATGGTCAAAAATGTACCGGAGTTCCCCTTCAGTACAACAAAACATGTATTGTTCGCTGGAATTTCGGAAGTGGTTTGCAGTTTCTAGCTTTCTCAACTATGTTAGGGCGTGTATTGGACAAACACATAGCTTCATGTTCGATAGGCTACTGATTCTGTTACATTGAAAAGGCCCAAAATACCATTATCTGAAATATAATTTGATTGCTCTGGCTTACAGACTGGCAAAACATATGAGCAGCCAACTAAGACTGCCAACATTTAATTCGTAATGTCCTCGATATTTGTGAGATAAGGTATTTGTGACAGTCTTGTGAAAGGATGCCATTTTATGTTTGCAACAGTGGTATGTTCATGTTTGTGCTAAATATGATTGACTATACAGTCGAACCCACTTATAACGATCCCACATATACCGATCTATCGGTTATAACGACCATATTTGGGTGCACGTACGATTTTCCTATGCTAACCATTGAAGCTGCGTCCAGATATAGCGAACATTTTTCAAAGCCTCCTACTTTTACAACGAACACTTCAGACACGGTCGCGTTAAAAATATGGTGCATACGAAGCGAAAAAAAGTTAAAATATGCCTTCTAAAGCGTTACAGGGGCGCGCGCTCGCGCGTGCCCCGCTCCAGTTTACTCGCGACTAAGATACCCAGATCGGCGAGCACCGCACGCAGATTTCGGACGCTGCGAGCGAGGTCGCTCACTTTTCAGGCGTTTCTTCAGTGGTAGAATGGCAGTGGGGAAAAAAAATAGTAGGCATCATGAAGCCTTGCGGTCAGCTTTCGCACAGTAACCTTTCCTGACGCCGTTCTCTGCAGCTACGACCGCCTGCGATGAACCAAACAATGCCTTGGAACGCAAGAAGGCATAAATGCAATTGAAGTGATAACCGCGATAACTTTCCATCCCAAAAAGGTTCACTGCGTCCCTAAACTCGTCGACGCCACAATGTGCCGCGAAAAGTCGTCCGTCTTTCCGGTAACGGCAGAGACCGGTCGATCGGTGATTACGACTTCCGCGCGATTGCGGCGATGCCTTCGCGGATAAGCATCAGAAAAGAGCGAAGGCGAGGTGGCGGCCGTCGATGAACGTGCCATTATGCCTTATAGCCGACAACCTTATCACGGTCATCTGTAGATATCTGTTCGGCTGCGCGTGTGGCGTACTACGCCGTACACTGCGGATTGACGGCGGTACGAGCGCGCCATGCTTAGCCATGCTGCCGTTCGCAAGTTCGCCGCCGCCGCGTCGTGCGAGACCGCTTTAAAGTGCACGTCGCTTTGTAGAAACGAAATTAGCTCGCTGTTGTTGAGCGGCGCGGGCACCGAGAAACGTCGATGCACTGACAGCGAGCGTATACTGCGTGTTTGACTAGGTGACAACTCAAGTGAGTCGCGCATCGTCGTGCAGTGCCGCGAGAGCATCGCGGAGACGTAGAGTGCGCGTTGCTTGGAAAATACTTGTTTTCGCCGCGTTGAACGAAGAGGCTAGTCGCCGCACCCGTGCACGGTCCGGAGTGAAGCAAGCACGAAGAACGTACAAACGCGCGCATACGGCATACAGCAAGCGGCCCGGCAGTGACTCCGCGACCCGAGTAGGCGACGCTCTGCACGCAACTAGCCAGGGATGATCGGCTCCACGTCGCGGTACCGCGCTTCGGTGAAACGGTGTCGGCTCATTGCAAAGGCGGTTAATTCACTCGTGAGCACGCAGCGGGCGTCGCTTCATGACGCGAAAAGGCTTAGCTTGTCACCGAAGGGGTTGTTAGCACTTTAACAAAAGTGCACAAAAAAAAACGGCTTGGCCGCTAAGCGCACGTTTTTAAGGGCGAGTCCATATACAACGAACTACTGATATAACGACCACTTTTCGCGACACTTTCGAGTTCGTTATAAACGGGTTCGACTGTAGTACCATGCAGTGCAACAGGAAATATATACCTCGTGCAACTGGAACGAGTGTTTTTTCTGCAAATCGAAGAAGCACGGCACACGCGCCTGCGACGCCGACCTCTCTATCACTTCTAAGAAAGAGATGCTGACTAAGGACAACCGCTGCTATCGATGCACGTCACGAGGTCATCCGGCACGGTCCTGCCAAGTCAAACTCACGTGCTCGAGCTGTCATGGGAGGCACGCATCAAGCATGTGCGACCCTAACTACAGGAAGAACATGGCAGTGACACCTCGACCAGTGGACGCCTCCGGAAGCACAGTAGGAATAGTGTCATCACAGTCGGTTATGCTGTGCGACAAGAATTCACTGAGCGGGAGCGAGATAAATGACAGAGAAGTATACTTGCAGACCTTTCGCGCCTTTGTCGTGAAAGATAACAGTTCAAGATATGTCCGAGGGATTCTCGACGGAGGCAGCCAGCGATCCTTCGTCACGGAAGAGCTCGTCAGGAAGTTACACCTGCAGGTACTGGGAGAAACACGGATTGCACTGAACACGTTTGGCTGCGCATCACCAAGTACTGCGGAAAGACGGAAGGTTGTAGAAGTTCCCCTGCGCAGCCAGCACTCTTCCGACACCCGCATAGTGCGTGCAATTGTTGTCCCAGCTATTTGTCACGACATTGCTTCCCCGAAAGCTGACAGCCACATCCTTCAGAACCTGCGGCTCGAAGGGAAATTCATCGCGGACGAAAAGAAGTTCGACGCCGAGACGGAAAATGGCCTCAGCTTGTTGATAGGAGCTGACCATCTTTGGCAAGTAATGTCTGGAGAAATTGTAAAGAGCGCAGAAGTTCCAGGACTGGTAGCGATCGACACAGCGTTTGGATGGACGCTACAAGGACCCAGTCAGCAAAAAGCCTTTCTGGACTGCGACTCCAGCCTCATGGTCTGCATTCTAAAAGTACAAGCAATTGGTGATGACGAAACAACCTCATCAACAACATTCCATGAAGGTCTGCGCATCTATGAACAGTCAAAGGCAATCATGAGAGATGCAGGCATGAACCTCAGAAAGTGGAAGACCAATAACCATCAGCTGCAGAACATTTTCGACAACCAGGAGGAGCAAGTAGAAGGAGGATCCAGAGAAGCAGCTGCGGTCTTGGGAATGCAATGGGATATAGAAAAGGACTACTTCAAGTTTTCTTCCAAATCTGTGGCACAATATTTAGTCGCTGGCCAGCCCGACACGAAACGTACTCTACTAAAGGCTGCTTCTCGAATTTATGACCCGCTTGGCATTCTATCGCCTTTCACCGTAACAGCGAAGCTTTTGTTTCAACGCCTTTGGGTTTTAGGCCGTTCCTGGGATGATCAATTACCCGAGGAGATCAAGACGCAGTGGACAGCCTGGTGTGCGGACGTGATTCAGCTTGGCCACATAAAGATTCCGCGCTGCGTGAGAGACGGGCTTCATGGAGCAGTGAAGAGGCTGAACTGCATATATTCGTCGACGCCAGCCTGAAGGCTTATGGAGCATGTGCCTATTTGAGAGCATTCGACGAAGCCGGGAACTCGGCTACTTCACTGATAGTAGCGAAGTCAAGAGTGGCACCTATTAAGACATTAACACTACCAAAGCTCGAGCTTATGGCCGCGGTAGTGGGAGCCAGATTGCTAAAGTACATTTGTTCCTCATGGGATTCAAAAGATTTCCACTGCGTCATGTGGACTGACTCTATGATCACATTGAGCTGGATCCGCGGTGACCATAGCAAGTTGAGTCAGTTTGTAAAACACAGAGTGACTGAAATAGCAAAAGCTACTGAACCAGTGCTATGGCGCTACTGCCCGGGTGAAGACAACCCGTCAGATGTACTGACTAGGGGCATACCTTTGAAGACTCTACGTGCATGTCGCTGTTGGTGGTATGGACCTGAATGGTTGTCCCAGCCTAAATCAAACTGGCCTACCGAACCGAACCAGTGCACACCGATCAACGAAGAGGCAGAGATTGACACGCAACATGTATTTCTTCAAGCATCATCCAGGAAATTACACCCTTTGATTGATTTAAGCAAGCACAACAATCTGCAGAAGCTCCTGCGCGTCACCGCCTGGGTCTTCCACTTTGTGGATCGATGCCGTTGTATTCAAACATCGCTCAGCGAAACAATTTCGACACTGGAGCTATGCAAGGCTGAAAGGTTTTGGGTACAACGAGTTCAACTCGAAGTATTCGCGAAGGACGTCGAACAGCTTCAACTTGGAGACACTCTCTCAAAACACTCGAAGCTGCTCGATCTTCACCCTTTCTTGGACCAAAGCGGACAGCTTCGGCTTGGCGGACGACTTGAAAGAATCGACGCTACGTATGACGAAAAGCATCCGGTCATACTACCACAGAGGCATCCCTTCACGGCTTTGGTAGTGACAGAGGCTCACTGCAGAGCTTTGCATGGTGGTGTGGCAAGCACTATGATGCAAATACGACAGCGTTATTGGATTATCCGCGCTCGACAAGAAGTGAAACGAATCATTAATGCTTGCTTCCTCTGCCGAAGGTACAACATGAAACCTGGAAACGTACAATATGCGCCGATGCCTGAGGACCGGCTTCTCTCGTCACGACCGTTTGATGTAGTGGGATTGGACTTTGCAGGTCCACTATATATAAAGCAACAGGAGCTACATGGTGATGCATCGAAAGCTTACATCCTGCTGTTCACCTGTGTGACGACGAGAGCAGTACACCTTGAACTGACGAGTGCGATCTCGACAAGCGCTTTCTTACTAGCGTTCCGCCGGTTTCTGGCTCGCAGAGGGGTACCAGCAACACTGTACTCTGACAACGCTCTTGCCTTTAAGAGAGCATCACGGGACCTCAGGAACATCTGGAATGTCATGAAGAGCTCTCCGTTCGCGTCTTTCCTACTGACCTATCGCATCGAATGGAAGTTTATCGTTCCGGGTGCACCTTGGTGGGGTGGTTGGTGGGAGAGGCTTGTCCGAACAGTGAAGTCATCGTTGCGCAAGGTGATGGGAAAGAGCAAACTCACCAGCGAACAAACCGAGACGATGCTACTGGAGGTTGAAGCAGTTGTTAACTCAAGACCATTGACCTACACGTATACGGACGCCAAAGAGCCTTCTCCGATATGTCCGGCGCATTTTCTTGTTGGACGTTCCTTGCTAGCTTCTCCAGAGCGGCCCAACAATGACTACGATGCTATAAGTCCTCAGACTACTCGAAGTGACATCAGCAAGAAGTTGAGACACAGACAGAAGCTGATAGATCACCTGTGGATGCGATGGAAAAAAGAGTATTTGCTAGAACTGCGGGCACTTCACCTATACCCTGCACATCCCAGCAGCTGTCTACGAGTAGATGATGTGGTAATCATCGAAGAGCCTGGCATTTCTCGGGGTGTTTGGCCCCTTGGGCGAGTCACAGACGTTTACCCGGGTCAAGATGGCATAATCCGAGCTTGCCGGGTGAAAGCCCAAGACGGAAAGTTTTTAAGAAAGCCAGTACAGAAATTGTACAAGCTCGAATTGAGCGACACTACTGGGGGGCGGGAGTATGTTGAAAAAGAAAAGGAATAAACGCGTGCAGGCGAGCACTGCAGTAGAAGAAGAAGAAGTTGGAACGATGAACGGCAGTCTGTGTGGTTCCTTTGCTGATCGATAGTTTCTTTACACCTTGGAATATCTTGCATTAGTTAAATATATGTCGCTTTTCTTTTTATGTGCAGTGTCGAGACTTTGTAAAAGCGGGTGCATACAAGGGATTAACCCCTGCCGATGTCGTCGCAGCATCTGACATCACGTTTTGCTGTGTATCGAATTCTCATGCAGCCAAGGAGGTAAACAAGTTTTGTATTTTTTTCTCTTGTGCTTTTTTAATGTCTTTCAACTGGCACATTGTACACATTATGCAAAATGAGTCGGTAATGCATCTATACCTATGGAAAATATTTTTTCTCTCTTTATGGTCACTCTAAAGGTTTTTGGATATGCAGTAATAAAAATTGATCATGGAAGGTCGCACTTGGCTAAACGTTTTGATTCTCAAAGGTTTAACAAAACCCAATTCTGTGGTATTTTTTCTAGCATAAAATGCTTGCCATTCTGCGCACATTCACAAAGTTTGATGCATTGAAATGCCAAAGCAACAAAGCTGGTTAGACCAAGAAGTGTAAAGAAGAAAGTCACAAGAATACCGTTGTATCCAAAGCGTATCAACTTTATATCTCATTGCTACCATGACCCATTACTTTGCCAAGAGTAACTACCGTAAAATCCAGAGCAAGCACCCCCTCCCACCATTCATTCACTGTGCTCGGAATTTTACGGTAATATAAGTGGGTCACAATATAAGTGATAACCATTGCAAATCTGTTCTGTTGCTCTCCAGATGGTGTTCGGAAATTGTGGTGTTTTGCATGAGATTAAAGACAACAAGGGCTATGTAGAGATGACGTCCATAGACCCTGACACATCGCAGGACATATCAGAGGTAAGTGCTGTCTGAATATCAAATGCAGGGTTAGATACGACTAGTTTAACCAGATTAATTTTAGTCGCTTTGCCTGGTGCACATTTGTTTTATTAGTCAAACCTCTTAAACATATGTTGTGTACAACAAGCAACTGCATATGTTTTGCTTTAAATCGACCCTATGAACACCTTATGCACGTGCTTGCATTTCTTTTTTGAAGGTGTACATTAGCTAAGTATCCAATCTGTAGCTTTAGGGCAATACACACACCTGCGTAGCTGCACACTTTGTGGGTGCTGTGGCTGACGATGAATGATGGCCGAGTCCTTTGTAATGGGTGCGAAGCTTTACACCACTCACTCATTACCCATTTCGCATGTTTTTAGGCCTGGTGTGACTCTGCACTTCTGCCTTGCTATATGACGTCTGTCAATGTGACTCCTCCCCGACGTGACACCTGTATAGGGTCTTTTTCCAAAGCAGTTTGAAGCACTGGTGTGGCTCTGTGGTAGAACACTTGACTGCCATGTAAAGTGCCTGGGTTTGATTCCAGCTCGAACCTTCTTTTTTTTAAGTTCGCGCGTCAGAGGTCATGTGAGGTTCTGTGCCACATGCTGCATTTTTGAAGGCCAGCGTTTGATGAGGTACTTAAGGCTTTCGCCTTAATACTTTATAGATACCGAGAATTGGAGACTTCACAGTTTCTTCCAGAGTCATTTTGCTGAATTTAGCTTAATTGAATGGGTATATAGATATTGGGCTATAAGTTCATTCACTGCGCACCCGCAGGGGCATCATGTGTAGCGCTTAGGGAACCTTAGCTCAGTAGCACTTTCAGCTTTGGCTGTGCTACACGCAATCACTCAGTAGGTTGATTGGCCTTGTGCCCGTGCACAAGCTTAAGCTGTTTTATCCTCTAAGGGCACACAAACTTGGTGGGCATCCATGGTAGTTGCTGGCAAATCACCTGCACACCCAAACCACTTCATTCTTAATTACTAGTATATAGTCAATGAGTGTGTGTGAAGCACAAGCTTGCAGCCTTGTACACCTGATGGCTAGGACTAAGCAGCAAGGTTTGTTAACACTTTCAGCAGGGGCGTAGCCAGGGGGGGGGGGTCAAATCCCCCCCCTGAAATTCAGTTTTGCTTGCGTATATATACACACGCACATACAAATGCACGCACGAACATACATACATAAAGTATGGTTGACCCCCCCCCCCCCCCCGAAAAAATTTCTGGCTACGCCCCTGACTTTCAGGACTGCACCTACAGCCCGTCAGTCATATATGATCGTTTGTTTTTCACGCACTGCCAAGCTCAAATTTTTGTGCACTGGAACATGTTGCGCCATCTACTCAGTGTTTGAAGAGCTAGTCTTTTGATTCTCAAGCAGTTTCCGGGTGTGGTCGTGGTTGAGGCGGACGAAAATGGCATCAGGTTCACGTCTTATCGCGCAAAAGGACTACATGAACCTCGTGATTCCACTGTTTCAGCAGTTCTGTTAATTGATGATCCTTGTAGTGAAGAGTTCAAAGAAGACTTTGGAAGCTCTAGTTTTAGTTCGGACAGTAATTCGGGAGGAAATGAACCTGGAACTTCCAGAAGTGGTCAACATTGCATTTAGTTTTGCTTTCAGTGCACTCTTGAACAAGCACGCACACCTGCTACATGATGTTATCATTTCTCAACAAGCTGCAGTAATGATACCCTGCCACTGGCGCAGTAGCGGATCTAGTACATTTTAAAGAGATGGGTGCCTGGTGTGTACCTTGAGGAAGATGTGGGCGTGGCACTCGAGCAAAAGAATTTCACTGCTATGGACTTCTTTCGGTTCTTCACAACACTAGTAAATGAAACTGTTTGCGACCACACCAATAAATATGGCTGGACCCACGTGTTCGAAAAAAGCCCACTTGCTTTGATGGCTCATGGGAAGAAGGGACCCCAAATGAAATGACGAATTTTGTCAGCCTCATTGTTTACATGAGCGTCGTCAAGATTCCTCAGCTGAAGCGGTACTAGAGTGTGGGAAACCTTTACAGTGGTCTGCACCCGTGACAAACAATGCTGCGGCGCGGTTTTATAGCTTTGTTCGCAATGCTCCAAGTTGCAGTATTGTATGATGTCAGACAGGTGTCCCGAGCCAAGCTCTGGTCCGTGTGGTGGCCCAGGGAGCACGTCAATGCGGTGTCGGCGAACTGTTCCAGCCACATTGGGGTCTGTCTGTTCATGAACAGATGGTCAAGTCAAAGGGTGAATCCAACAATACATGAAAGATAGGGTCACGAAATGGGGCTATAAGATGTGGCTCCTAGTTGACCCCGGCACAGGATACACGGTACATTTCACTGTCTACACTAGCAAGCGTGAGCAGCCAGGACCCCATGGATTAGCTTTCGGTGTAGTTTGCCAGCTGTGTGTTGAATACTTAGATCAAGGGTACCGATATTCATGGACAACATTTACACATTGACATGCCTCATCTCGGAACTGCATGAAAAGGTTGCCGAGGGTTTTCCGCTGAACTCAAAGATGAAATCAAGAATTCGACAAAATCTCGTCTGCTCAGGATGAACAAGAGTGAACAAGGCTTCCGTGTGAAAGCCAAAGCGTTGTTATATTTTAACGAAACCTCTTTGGTCGGCATTCATTATTTTTATTTCTGCCACAACCTCAAAGATGCATGATGTGAAAAAAAGTGACGTGGCAACATTAGATGGTTGTGTAATCGCAATGTCTTGTATCTTCGGTGGAAAGACCGTCGTGTTGTCATTATGCTGAGTACTATCCATACAGCAAACGATACGGTCCCGATGACCATCACGTTCTACAGAATGATCTTCAGCTTATTTTGAATTAATGTAAAACTTGGTTAACGACCCTAAATTCATCTAAATGCAAAGTAATCTCTCTTACTCGTAAACACTCAGTCTCAAAATTTTCTTATTGCATAAATAACAACCCAATTTCTCCGGCCACTACATACAAGTGCTTAGGAATTCAGCTGACGTCAAACCTTTCCTGGAACCTTCACGTTACAACCATATGTGCTAATGCTTCGAAGCCATTGGGGTACGTACGTCGAACCCTGAGAAATTCTCCCTCCAATATTCACAAGCTAGCTTTTGAGGCATTTGTTCGCCCGCAGCTGGAATATGCCTTTCCAATATGGTCACCCCATCATAACAACTTGATCAGTTTATTAGAATCTGTACAAAATAGGGCCGCTAGGTTTATCTCTAATAACCACATTTACAAATCAAGCACCTCACGAATAAAACATGATAGTTCACTTCCGGTCCTCGGTACTTGCCGGGACTTTGCACTCTTGTCATTGTTTCACAAATACGTCTATGCTGGTAAAAAATCTTCCTTGCGGCTTGAAGTTTCATCTTGCACATCTCGCAAATTACATAATCACCTCAATTTCACTCGCATGTACAGAAGCACTCACGCATTCAAGTCATCGGCGCTTCCTCGTGCCATTCGGCTGTGGAATGCACTTCCACATTCCATTGTGTCCGAAAAAAATCCCAAGAAATTTCGTCATCTCATCATTTCACACTCCTCTGCATAACCTTGACAAAACGCATAACGCTTTTTTTTTCTTTGCTACTTGTGTTTTGTTAGCTCTCTTATGTTTGAGTTCGTTATTTCTTTTTGCTCGATCATTGTACCCTTATGTTTTTACTATGCATTACCTGCGCGTGTACGAAATGTATCTGTTGATGTTCTCTCTAATTGTAATAATTATTTATAGCGTTGAACTGCTCCTTTTCTCTTTTCGCCTCTACAATTATTGTTAGCCAATATTTTAATGTGTTTAAAAAGGGATATGTGTGTTTTGAGCCATTTGATCCTGTATGATATGTATTCATTATGTGTGATCATTTATTTTTTCTGATGCCTCCCTTACTTACCCAATGCCTCTAACGAGGCCTGTAAGGACTCTAAATAAAATAAAATAAAATAAAGAAGGGAATAAAGGAGGAAATACTTAGGCTCAAATTTCTGTCATGAAGCCATTGCTTATACATGATTACAATGCTGGAATGCTAGTAGTTGATAAATCAGATCAGATGATTGGCTATTACAACGTCCTTATGAGAAGTGTGCAGTGGTGGAAGGCACTGTTGTTTCGCTGCATTGATATTGCATGTGTGAATAGTTTTGTTTTATTTGAAGCACACCGTAAATTGCACCTAGAGATCCCTGAGCTGGTAAGGAACACTGGATATGTCCATCTATCATTCAAAGAAGAGCCTGTTCAACAGCTTTTCAATCTTGATTGCGCCAAGCTAGCTCGTACTACTCCACCACCCTCCACAAAACACACGGTCCACAAGCCGGAAAAAGCAGAAAGACGTAAAAACTGCAAGCTTTGCATTGAAAAGAAGAAAACTGAACTCAAAGCTGATGTTTTTTGCAGAACATGCAATGTGCACTTGTGCTTCACCACTTCACGGAATCGTTTCGTTTAGTGGCACAAGAACCGTGGGAACAGAGTGCTGATCGGTGCACCGATGCTGGAGAACACTTGAGACCGCTATAGATAGGCCTGCTAAATGTTTACTGTTAGATTTTTAAGGAACAAGGCAGGGTGAATAATTTTGTAAATCTTGTATTTTTCATACTACAGATTTTTACTTGTACAGTAGAACCCCGCTGATACGTTTTTGAAGGGACCGTAGGAAATAAACGTAAGAGACGGGAAACGTAAGAGCCGAAAAACAGGAAAAACGGCAAAATATTTAGTGGTACTGAATTTTATTTCAATTCTTACGAGCAGCACGAAAATTGGCGCGCTCAGCCGCGATCTAGTCGATGGATAGAAACGCGGAGCTTAGGACGGCCTTATCCACAGAAATGTAATCAACGTATGTGATTTTTTTAACACCAACAGCTGTAGGCATGAAAAAACTAAGCACACGCAATCACAACCGGCGCGGCGAGTCCGACCGCGAACCGCACGCACGACCATGCGAGCTCCAACCAGCTCGAACTCCTCCCGTTCTCCGACAAATAACGATGATGATGAGTCTACGCTCTACGCCAACGCGATGGCAGAAGTGAATGCCAATCTCGAAGGCCTTGCTTTCGCAAGCAATTACGTCATACACGCCATGTTTGTGCAATGCAAATCTCAGAGGCTATGTTTTTGTCAATAGTAAATGCCAATCTCGAAGGCCTTGCTTTCGCGAGCAGTTACGTCATAGACGCCATCTTTGCAATTTGAATCTCGAAGGCCATGCTTTTGTTTGCATCAATTGAAAGATTCTGTTGCTTGCGCCTCTCATGCGGCTAATATTACGGTCAAACGAGGCCAAGCTGCGTGAAAATGCGCCATGGCCGCTCTCTTTGGTAGTCACTCGGTCGGCTCCGGGCGTACTTCGCGACGTATCATACGGGAACGGTCCGACAGTTACGACGTAACAGCGGGGTTCCCAATACATTGTATCCTATGGGAGCTATGCCGGGACCGGCGGAAAACGACGTAACAGCCGGGGAAACGCAGCAGTGAGGAACGTAAGAGCGGGGTTCTACTGTATATGCATGCCTTTTTTAACAATGTTATGTTGTTTCCTGAGCAAATTGTCGCTTAGAAATTTTTTGTTGATAATAACTGGAACATTTATTGAGAATGTTTCTTTTGGGCGTGAAAGAACATCTAATTATAGCTGCATTTTGATATATTGTACATAAAGATACTGCAATTAGTTCCATTTAATAGAAATGTCTTGCTAACATCCTTCAGAACTGCTTGTTTTTCCCTGGTCTTGAAAGTGTTGAGAGTTGGCAACCAAAGTTGCAGCTTAGTCAGAAAACACAAGCAGCCTTGGTGCCGTGTGCAGTTTCCACAGGAAGTTCTATGGTGATAGTTAGGGTGTTGAACCAAATGGGAACTGGAACAAAAAACCAGAGATGAACCACTGTATTCAACTTTGCCAAAACCAAACCGTTATTTTTCTGCCATCGGATTGGACTATAACTCACTGGAGAAAAGTTGCAGACCTGAGGTTCCTGCCTGACAAAAGGAGTGGGCCAATACCGAAGGCAGCTGAAAGAAATGGTAGCTGTCATAGGAGGGTAATGCCAGAAACTAGGGCGTGGCACACATGTCAGACATTTCAAACAGCAACATTGGCATGAGAGAAGCTTGCATCATGATCACATTATCTCGCTTACTTTTAACATAAAGGCTTATCTATTCCTAAACGTTAACGATTTTATTGCAGTAAGAGTTGTGTTCACATGTAGGGTAATCCTTGATTCCAGGCTATCATGCTCAGAGGTGGGCGGTACCTAGAAGCACCAGTTTCAGGCTCAAAAAAGCCTGCCGAGGATGGTACCCTCATCATCCTGGCTGCAGGTGACCGATCACTTTTCAACGACTGTGCCAGCTGCTTTGAGGCTATTGGCAGGCATGCGTTCTACTTGGGTAAGTAGATGCTTCTCAACAGAGATCTGTGCAAACAGCGTTCAGTTTATGTATATTTTCATGATTTACAAGTGGCTGGCAGTTCCTGAAAACCTATAGATGCAATGAATAACTTGCGTGATCAGTGTTTGCTGTAGTGCACTCTCTTCGATCAGTGCAACTGGCATTTCTGTCCTACAAAATATATTATCTGCCAGTGTCTTCATCGAAATTAAAAGAAAAGTCTCACCCACACTGGAGTAGTGATGGCTGCTCACTTTCATTACGAACTATGAATGTTTCACAATGTCTGAAGGTACATGCAAAGAAGAAGACCACATGTACACAGCTCTTTAAAATGTGCGCATTCATGGCACGAAGGTGACCACATCAGGAGGCCCTCCATAAAATATATATATATATCTATATATATATATATATATATATATATATATATATATATATATATATATATAGTGTTCATCAAGCGCTATTATCGTCGACGAGGCTTTGATTGATAAAACGGCTTGCCAGCTCACCTTAGTGCGTTAACTTAGGCATTGTCAAATTTTTATGTTCTTTGTATATGTAATACCTCTCTCTGATGTGTCCAATTCTATGCAGATGTTGTAACAACTGCATATGTGTTCACTCCATTTTATGTACATAATGCTATAACTTCTGCCCTTTTCTTCCATTGTCTTGTATTTTCGATGCTCCGTATCCGACTCTGCTAAAACCCCAGTAATTGTGGTTGCAGTACCAATAAATAAATAAACAAATGCCACCACCATTTCAATGGTTTAGAACCAACAGCGTTTGCTTCTATTCATCTGTGCAGTATTCAGAGTGCCACTGTGTTCTTCTCGCAGAAGCATGCTGAACAATCTTCCTCAAAGCGTCCCTCGTGGACAACATGCTGTCCACCACTGAGCGGCGATGTTTTTTTTTTTGTGTGTGTGCGTGTGCAGGGGAGGTGGGCAATGGCTCCAAGATGAGCCTCATCCTCAACATGCTGCTGGGGACAACATTAGCGGGTCTTGCAGAAGCCATGGCTCTGTGCGATCGGGCTGAGCTGTCCCAGAAGGATCTATTGGAGATACTTGAACTGGGTGACCTCAACTCGGCAGTCATCAGTCAAAAAGGCCAAGGTGAGGGTTTTTTCACTGCCTTTTTTAAAAGGCCCCTAAACCACCTAGAAGTCCAAATTTAGTTGTGGCGTTGCAGCTGTGCACAAGTCTTCAACAAACACGCAGCCGTGAGAATTTTTCGAAACGGTGCTGTAATAGCGGAGTTACATGCGTTTGATGATCCCAAGATAGCCCCCGCCCGCTTCTCTCTCTGCTTCACTAAGCTTCATGCTCGTCTCTCCTCTTCGGCGAATGCTCCTCCTCGTCATGTGAGGAGGAGAAAGAGCGGCGAGCACGCATACGTGCAAGCAGACGAACAGGCTATTTTTGTGGATTACTTGACCAGACACAAATAGTGAAGTCACAGCCAATGGGGATTACCGAAAGGCTCGGAGAGGACAAGAGATTGTTTCTTGGAATTTGTGGCGCACCCATGGCTCGTAGCACTGCTGCATATCGCATTGTTTATCGTGAAAGCATTCTGAACTCTATGTGCATGTTTGCTTGAAATTTTAAAAAATTATCGGAGGTGGTTTAGGGGCCCTTTCGGTTGTTCAGACTGAGTGAGTTTGTAAAATAAATTATTAGGGGCCCATACTTTAAAGCATTCCATTTTATCTGTCACTCTTTATCATCTGTGGAGTAGACGATGCAAACCCAGTCAGGACGGCTGTGCAGCAGCTGCGTTGCATGAGGCTGCATTGCACGAGGTAGAGCCACTGCACAGGACGTCTGACTTGCTGACCGTTCGACAGCAGTATCGGGAAGGAGCATGCAATACCGTCTTTTCCCGGAAACTCCTTAATGACCCGACCCGTCTTCCATGTAAGAGGCGGCGTATTTAGATCCTCTACCAGGACAAGGCCATCAGGTTTTACGTTAGATGACAGCGTAGGCTTGCTGTGGTGAGCAGCGCACAGGAACAGAACATATTCCTTCTTCCACCGCCTCCATATGTCCCTAAGTAGATGTTCCTGATACCGCGCACTTTGTCGAAGGTTGGACGCAGCGGCATTGAGGGCAAGGTTTTCTCATTCTGTGGGAAGAGTGACGAAAACGCTTGCCGACATAAAGAGGGATGGTGTCAGAACGGCTCTGGATGTGACGTCATCCTCCAAGCACATGAGCAGACGACAGTTAACTGCCGCCTCGACTTTCACTATCATGGTGAGCAGCTCGTTATAACGCAAGCTGCTTCATCCGAGGCAACACTTGAGTTCTTCCTTAAAGGGACACTAAAGGCAAATAACAATTTATGTCAAAGTGAAAGGTGAATGTTTGAGAATACCTAAAACATCAGTATTATCAACAGCAGTCCTCTACTAATCGAGAAATTAAGGTAAATGTAGGACATCATATGCGCCACCAGTGGGGACATTTTGGAATGAGCCCGATGACGTCAAGAATCTCGAGTACAATTAATCACCAGTACTCAAACTACATATAATAAAAAAAAAATAACATTTCGTACATTACAAGACGTAATAAAATGCTGCTTGTGCGTTTCTGTTTTATTCATGGAAAAAGAACTTGGCGTTACCAAGGAGAGCGGCGCGAGTGGTTTAAAAGTTCCATTTTCGCCGGGCTGCTCTCCGTTTTCGCTGCCACGTCTCAGGGGTAGTTTCATTATCACGTACTGTTGCGTGTGCTTTGTACACTCATAAAAGCCACTCTGGCGGAAAGTTCGACAAAATGCCGCGTCCCTGTTATGCTGCTGGGTGCCTAAATGGTGTGCGCTGCTTGAGCAGCAGCAGCAGCTGCAGCAAAGAAACCTACATGACTTTCCGATGGGTGCTGCAAATAAACCCCTACGCCGTGCCTCTGCGAACCAAGAAATCTGCATGTGTGCTCGTTGTGCTTTCGTGCAGAGAATTGCGAGATCAACTACAACTTGGGCAAGGCTTGTAATGTGCCCTTCAGAGCAGAAACCGACGTGTCGGCTGCTGGGCAGTAGAGGCAGGTAACGTTAGGCAAGGCAAACGCTACATCAAGAGGCCCTTTCCGGGCGGGTGATTTGAAGTGCACTAACGCTGTGTGGACCACTAAAATGTGATTTTCTTTTAAAATAATCATTTCCTTGGCATGAAACAAGCACTACAAGGTTTCTGGAATGCTATTTCAGCAATCAACGCCGACTTAACATTTGGCTTTAGTGTCCCTTTATTAGTGTGAATGACTTGTTCCCAAAAGCCTCCCCACCACAGTGCGCATTCAACTATGAAGCGCCACTGGGCTCTGCGAGAACGGCATAGTCCTGAACATCGTCTTCGAAGAGGGAGCACAAATGCTTCACAGTGCAGCAACATGCTTTCGCACTATCAAGTACACAATTGCAGGTATTCCACGTCGTGCTGCAAAGCTCTTGAAAGCAAGTAGAAATGCTCGTGTTGTCAAATCTGTTGTCAGTTCCAGGTGTACTGCCCTTGTTACAGCACAAAAAAAAAAAAAAGAACATTGTACACCTTCCCCGTCGAGGCTAATTCATCACAGCAATAGAGTGGCCCACAGAAATCAGTTCCAAGCACTTCATACAGTGTTGCCTCACTAATTCTTTCTTTTGGCAAAGGCAATACAGGGGCACCTTCGGGGGAAGTAGGAACCATCGTCGGCATGGTAAGCACGCTTTTAGAACGTGCTTTACTGTACAACTCCCCTTGACGATGCAAAAGCGCTACCAAAGGTCTAGGAGGGTGAACTGAATTCCACCATGTAAGAGTCGTTTGTGCATTGCGTCAACCAATAGACAAGTGACTTGGTGATCAGCAGGAAGCAAGATCAGATGCATCAGCTCCTCTGGCGCGTCAAGCTGCTGCAGCCTGCCTCCTACACAAAGTAGTCTACCACGGTCAAGAAACGGTTGTAAGGTAAACGTACTGGATAACTTGAAAACTCGTCCTTCTTCCATGGCCATGATTTCACTTGCGTATTCAGTGTGTTGGACCAACTTCAACCAATACTTCTCTGCCTTGTTCAACTCTGAAGCCATCAGTGGTCCTGCCTGAAGATGGCTTCTACAACTAGGCGTTCCAGCAGAAAGTCGTGATCCAAACACTAACTTGTAGTAATCAGTATATGCATTCATAGTTTGCAACTTCAAGCAGAGGCTCACGTGGGGGCGCAGAGCGTATCACTACTGCGGTGGGGCAAGCTGATGTCAATTCAATGGTCTTCGAAGGACCGGTCCACCACGGCGGCTTGCGCATCAATGACACGGCTGCGACTCCACGTGTGAGCAAATCCACCAGATTATCATTGTTGCACAGTGCCTCCAAGAATACCCCAAAGTCAAACATTGTATTTCAAAAACACGGTTTATCATGAGTCTCCCATCGTTTAGCATCAGCCACAATCCATTGTATGGCTTTCAATGAGGCGTTAAAAAAAAAGAACCCGATAGGTGGCCGTTTCTGTAATTCCTCGTAAGTAGTTCAACAGCCTGGCAGCCAACAAGCACGGAAGCAGCTCTAGACATGGCAGCGAGGTAGTCTTGAGCTGCGCGACCCTGCTCTTGCTCATAAGCATCTGAACCTTGTATGTTTCTCGCGTGTCGATGGCTACCCCATATGCCAGTGGGCTTGCATCGCTGAACAGGTGAAATTCAAATGGTGGAACCTGGCAAGGAGTGGAACAAACAGTGCGGTGTTGAATGCGCAGCGATGCAAGCGTAGGTAATTCGGAGGTCCAGGTTTTCCACTGCCTATCAATGCCTTTCGGTAATAGATCGTCACACGGTGAGTTCATTTGCCACAGTTGGAACAATAATTTCGCCCGAATGGAGCAATGAGGCCTAACAGATCGTAAAGTCTAACGAATGACTGCAGAATGGTGCGTTTCGTGGCTCTGTGCGCACAGACATACGCGGAAACGGCCTTGGGGCTAATCACGATGTCGTCATCATTGCAGTCCCATACTAAGCCGAGCAACTGTTGTTTCTCTGGTTTTTCCAATGTTGCCGATAGAAGTGTTGTCCTTGAGGAATTGACGACAAAGAACACTCGAACTGGAGCACCACTTTCTCTGCTCCATACTTGCATGTGGTAAAATAGTCAGTGCTACTTGCGTCTGGTAAGTTGGTAGATTTCGAGAGCCTCTTCGTCGGTGGAAGCTCCTATGAATAGGTCATCTGCGTGGAAGGCTTTCTGTAGGCGTGTAGCTTCTTCCACGTTTCAAAGTAATGCTGCAAAGTAGCAGCCGGAAGGAAAGGGCTTGATGATGCCCCGAAGGGCACACGAGTCATTCACCATTCGACGATGGAAGGTAGTATCCAGTCTTCGTCAGTGAATCGATTGACCCATAAAAAGCAGAGCGTCGCAGTCTTCTTCTTGTATGGAAATTTAGAGGAAAGCCTTCCGGATGTCCGCTGTCAGAATAATTGGGCTTATTCTCAACTGTACCAGGAGTAGCAAAAGCTCAGCACCAAGTTTGACCCCCTTGTCAGAGATATCAGACAAGGGGTTGAGCGATGACTCACCGCATTCGGGGAAAGAAGCGTCGAACACTACAAGTATCTTTGTAGTGATAGCCTCTCGACGGACCACAGCATGGTGCGGAAGGTAGTAAATGGTTGCTCCTGACTCTGAAGAGGTGTCGGCACGTTCGGCGTGACCTTCTGTGAAGGACTCACAGATAGTGCAGTCACACTCTTCCAATAGCTCCCGCTGTCCTTTGAAACACGGAAGTTGACGTTTGAGTCGGTTTTCCACGGCACTCCGGTTTGTGCTAGCTAATCATCCTTAGTACTTTATCATAAGAGGAACCACATGTCACCCAGCTTCCTTGTGCACTGACTGTGTGAACATGCTTGGTCCGAAATGCCGGCGCCTTCCAAAGGGTCGTTGATTCCTATCGCGTCGAGTTGCCACATCTCTGTCAGGTCAGCCATGTAAGATGTGCAGTGACGTAAATCCAGTTAAATCGCAAGGGGGCACACACATCTCGCCATAGTGGCCATTTTGTTTTTATATTTATTTATATATATAAATATTGTAGGCATGCATAGATATAAAATTTTTAAAAACGAGCATTGGCTCCCAGCTCACGTAATCACATTTTTCTTTTGAGTCTTCTCTGAAAGTGGTCAAGCGGCAGTTGCGATTTCAATAGTCTCACATAGATGAAGGATATTGAACACAGGCCTACACATACTACAAAATGAACAGGCATTAACAAAAAAAAGTTGATTGCACTATACCTAACTTTCAAGCAATTCAAAATCATTTGAAAGATAAATCTCAAGGTGGGACAATGCAAGGGGTGTCCCCTCCCAGCCTGAACACAGGGGAGGTCTCTGTTCATTGGCAATAAGCATCTTGCGCTCGCGCAACTGCACCAGGAGATCTTGCCCGATAGCTGGTGTCTTCACTGTTCAGACTTCTGACACCTCCAGAGCATCCACCGTTATGTCATGTACATCGAAATGACTCTGTAGCTTGAGTTGCACGGTTCAGCATTTGGGAGTGCGAGAACATTTGGAACTGCCAAATGTCAGCAGGCACAGGTATTCTGTGCTGACGGAAGGTAGATTGAGTTTTGTGGACAAGTCACGTCTTGTAAATGTTCTTTAGCTGCCATTGTCGAGCAGCATACAAACCAGCACGGAATTGTGCCTTACCAACGCCAATACTGTGGCTGTTTGCATTAGAACAGCTGGCAATGGCAACATAGAATGGCTTGTGGGAGCAGACAGCGTGCCAGTGACCTGGTGGTCACTGGCACGCTGTCTGCTTTTGTTGTCACTGCTGCCAGCATTCGGGTGGTTGTCCAGTTTCCATATTGCGCAGTGCTTGCACTTGAGCCACGCTGTGTTGTGGCACTTTTGTGCAACGTGTCCCTATCTGGCACATTTGAAGCAGCAGTTCTTCTCGATTAGTCGCCGCCGAATCTCGCCAGCTGTCAAGGTGGTGTGACAGTCCTTTACAGTGTGGTAAAATGGTGGCCGCACAGTATGCAGCAGACATGGCTGTTCTTTGTAGATCCTGCGGCCAGCGTTAATCTTGATGGTACCGGCGGTTGTAAGCGACGGTAGCTTCGCTCGTGTCCCATGGGGCTGGATTTTCGTAGGCACCTCGAATGGGAACTCTCTTCTCTGCTCTCAATCTGTATCTGGAGGAACTTCATGACGTCACGCACCTCTTCTGGCCGTGACCTTGGGAGTAGCCCCGTCGTTCGCCTCGGTCTACTTCATGCGTTGCCGGTAGAGAATGGTGATGTCTTCAGGGAGAGATCGCATGAGCACTCCATGAAGAATAACCACATACCCCGATGCTTGAACTCCAAGGTTATCCAGGCAGCTGGGACGAAAGTGTGCCTTTTTGTATAGTTCCCGCAGCTGCGATAGATTGGAAGAACGATCCACAGTAGCGATTGCAAGCAAGCTATCAATGTGTTCGTCTATGAGGGCAGTATGGCAGCTGAACCCCTCTTGGAACACCTTGACAGCTGGAGTCGAGACCACCGCTGATTCAGGCTTAGCGAGCCACAGGCGTGCATCCACCGTCGCCTGCGTAAGTGCAACGTGCAGCTCCACACACGCTCAGCTAACAAAAGCGCCATGTGGCAAATTATGCAGTGTTATCTCTACACAACACAAAAAAACACTTGATTGCCTTTGGCGGCACCTCAAAACACAGAGCAACGTCCACTCCCAAGAAGGTGGGGAAGCAATGGGCTTCCACGTGTGGACGATATACAAGAGGGCGTTGCAGCACGTCGAAGCAGGAAAATGCTATCGTTCACAAGCAGCGCCTCCTCTATTTTTTTCAATGCCAGCCAGATGCGCCCGATCCGACTGTTCATCACCCTGTCCTGTGGTCCTTTCCTACTCTCCTCTGTCGGCTAGCGTTCGCGCCTGCTTTGCATTCTTGGAGGAGAGTATCTATAGGTGGCGCCTCACAGGAGTTAATTTGTTGTTCAGTTGTGTTTATATCCGTGGAGCGGCGTCTTGCATCCCTCATGATTACTATGTATGCTGTCACGCTGGCTCACAAAAAGACACTATGTTTTGAGATGGTGCATCTCCTTTCGTGGCGCTATGTGCGCTATCAACAGGACGCGTCACTGCGACGCTACTGCATGGAAGGACTTTGATATATGCCTCACGAGCGCTGTGTGGTGCGGCGGTTTCGCCTCGAGCCACAAAGGAAGGGGTACAAAGGCAAAAATCTTACGGACACGTGATATAGGAGAGAGACGGCACATCTACCACAGCAGCAGCATTGAGCATTCAGACGCACATGTGACGCAAGCAGCCCTACCCCTTATGTGGCATCGCACCACATAACCCCCTGAACTAAGGCTCTCATTAAAGGGGCCATGACACCCAATTTTCGATCATAATCAGTGTTATGTGGATTAATCCTTGTGCATTCACAAATAAGGTGGCGAAATTTTAGCGCATTTGGTCGAGCACTTAATTTATAATTGAATATTTTTTAAACACGCGAGCGGCCCGAGAGTCGGGCAACACTGGTGCACTCGCGAGCCGTGACGTAATAAGCAGCTAGCTGTGCAAGCGTCTGCATTGCGGCGAACAATATTGTTCTGTGGTCAGCTGCACGTGATATCGAGATATTTTAGCTTTCTTCAGCTTGGCAGTGAAATTGAATGATTTGCAGCGGCTGAAACTTTGGTAGAAGACGACGGCTTTGTTCCGTGCTGCACATGACGTCACACGGGCCATCGCAAAATGGCGGTCGCCGGCGGTGGGCGGGGATTACAGCCAGCGACTTCTAGGGCTTGTTTGCACTGAAATATTCTTTTACGGCCCACTTTTGAAATCTGTATAGGCATAATAGACCCCTACTTCTAGTTTTCGCTGAAAACCACAAATCTTTGGGCGACCGTGTCATGGCCCCTTTAACCCTTTGAGGGTCGAATTTTTTCGCGAAATCGAGTCCAAAAATGTGTAATTTTTTTTATTGCTGAAATAAATTCTTCAGACGATTGTATTTCAGAAAAAATTGTCTAAATTTTTTTTGTGACTGTAAAGTGACAAAAATTTTTTTGTTGTTAAATACACATTGTTTATTCGTAGTAAAATCAAGCAAAATCCTTAAAAAACTTTACAGCTTTTTAATAAATAAAAATTATGCATTGTATTAAACATAGCTCACAGACATACAAAAATAAGCGTACCAGAGTACTTTTCTGGTTAAAAGTGTTCGTGCTCTAACACTAAAACTTTTCAGTGTGTGATAGTCTTTGAAGCATGGCTCGCCGCGCATGCTTTTCAGATGTCGCTTCTTGATCGTCATCGGAGTCTGAACTCGTCAAAAAATCCTCGTCTGACAAACTGAAATTCAATGAATCAGATTCTGATTCTGCACTTGGGGAATAGTCCTCATCGGAAGAATCGCTGCTCGACTCACCGGCAGCAGAGCAACCGGCGCGCGCTTCCATGCGTAAGCAAACTGCATCAGTGAGCGCACGGAAGAAAACTCTATAGTTGTGCGCCCGTCCGGAAAGCAAAATGAGTGAAAAAGCTACAGTAATCCTTCGTATTATTGCCAGCAAGACGTAGTTAGTTTTTCTGAGACCCCAAAGCAGGAAACGCGATCACGGCGGCGGCGTTTGTGTAATTTAGCGCCGCACGGAAACATGTAATCGCGCCCCGGGGAGCAATAAACGAGAAAGTAACAAGGGGTCACCCTTTGATAGATTAGAAACCAAACAGCCATCAGCTTCGTGGGCGGAAGAAGCGAAAACCACCCGAAGAACGAAACCGAAACCAGCCGGACCGCGTGTGCGCGTTCTGACGGGCAACTGACATCCGCCACGCCTCTTTGGAAAGCAAAAAAAAAAAAAAGACTGAGAGACATCGGCGCATTAAAAAAATTTCACGTATTCCCGATGCGTGGCAGCACATTCCAAGTAAGAGAAATGATCGAAGAAGGCGCATGTTTGAAACCAACGAACTGCGCCGCGGCCACGCTCGGTTGCGCAAGCGATGGCCGGTGCACCGTTTTGCGAAGCATAAAAAAAGCAACAACGGAGAGACATCGGCACATGAAAAAAATTCCACGTATTCCCGATGCGTGGCAGCACTTCAAAGCAAGAGAAATGATCGAAAAAGGCGCGCACTTTAAACCAGCTGCACCGCGAATGCGCTCGAATGGGCAAGCGATAGCCGGTGCACCGTTTTGGGAAGCAATAAAAAAATACAACGGAGAGACATCAGCGCATGAAAAAAAAAATTCCACGTATTCCCGAAGTGTGCGAGCACAGGCCAAGCAAGAAAAATTATTGAAAAAGGCGTGCGTTTTAAAAATAAACGCTATGCCGTACATGTACGACGAAAACCCTTTGGTACCAGGAAGCTTCTGCCGTACATGTACGGCGAAAACCCTCTAGGGGTTAATAAGCGAGCATTTGCACTGGCATTGAAAAAAAAAAAAATAGAGGAGGCTGTTGTGTAGGGCAGGAGCGCGGCGTAACCCGCGGCGGGCCGACGGAGAGGCCGAACGACGGGAGGGCGCGCGGAGTGACGACGCAGAGACCAAGCTTCGGCGAGACTGACGGGAGACTGCTCTCCCGCGTTTATTGCAGGCGGTTTTAAGGAGAGAGAGGAAAGGCTATTGGTCAGCGAGGCACGGGTCACATGACCGGCATGACCACGACGGATTGGTGGTAGCACAGAGGCATGGCAGAGACCCAGCTCCCCTCAGTAGCATGAATAGAAAGCACAACAGCACTGGTGTCTCAGCATGGCACCAGGGGTCGCACGACACAACATCGTCCCGCCCTGGGAAGAATTGCATCCTTATACAATTGCAACTGTGGTACATCAGGAACCACTAAAAAAAACACATTTGAGTTCCGATCGAGATGGCGTCCTGCTGCCGTAGCGCCAGAGGCAGCCGACACAGCTTGGCAGACAGTGGCACGATGTGCTGCCGCCTCTTGGCCCGGTGGACGTAGTCCTTGACACGTCCCAGGGCTCCGCTATGCAGGTGCTCGAACCCCGGAGGTACACCTGCAGGAAGCTGCGATGAAACTGGTGTAGCCGGACGACACGTCAACGTTGCGCCGTCGATCAGGAGTCCCAACTGCTGGACGGCGTCGAGCCCCAGCAGTGAAGTGCCGTGTGATGTCACGTAGAAGGTGACGAAGGCCCGCTTGCCATGATGCTGCAAGTCTGTGCGGAAATAGCCCAGGACCGGTATGCGATGCTTCGAAAAATTTTTCAAGCGAACTGACGCTGGCAGCAGGCGATGCTTCGAAGCGAAAAGCGTGTCGAAGTCCTTCTTGGTCATCAATGATGACGACGCTCCGGTGTCCACTAGCAATGACATGTGGCTATGTCCTCCGATGACAACAGGGATGCGCAAGTCCCTTGGGCTAGACGGCGAAGCTTGCACGGACAGGACTGTGGCAGTGCCGGAGTCAGCGTCTTGGGCGGGGGCAACTTCCTGTACCGACGCTCGTCGCTTACGGCAGACTGCCGCGAAATGCCCTTTGATACGGCAAAATTGGCAAATTTTCTTTCTGGCCGGACAATTTCTTGAAGTCGCCAAATGCCCTAACTTGCCGCAGCGAAAACAGGGGCCAACTTGAGGCTTGGAAGCAGACTGTTGCACTTGCTGGCAACGAACGCAGTCTTGTACACCCGCCGTCGAGCCCGCGCAGCCATCTTGGATGCGGCCGCCCGACTTCGGGGGGAAGCCGCCGCCATGTTGAGTCACATGCGGGGCCAGCGAAGCAGCCGACCCGCCATTTTGAGCCGCTGCGACGCACTGGATGCTGCCGCCGTAACCGGAGTGCGAGCCGAGTAGCCGCTCATTTTCTCCGAACGCCGCGTTGGCTTTGTTGAGCGCCTCCAAGTCGCGGCCAACTTCTTCGGCTTTCTGCAGCGTAAGGGCTTCCCCGTACGACAGTAGTTTGGCCCGTACATGTGCGTTGGCGACCCCGTGAATTACTTGGTCCCGTACTCTGTCGTCGTAAGTGGCGCCGAACTTGCATGACAGGGCCTTTTCTTTCAGCGCGGTGACGAAGTCGAGAAACGTTTCGCCGGGCAGTTGTTTGCGGCTCGTGAAAAGGTGCCGCTCGGCTAGCACGTTCGTTGACTCTGCGAAAAGCCCGTCCAGGAATTTTAGCAACGTGTCGTACTCCGTCGTCGCCGCATCTGTCGACACCGTGCCCGAGTCCGCCGCCGTCGGTGTACTGGCCGTGTGCGTAGCATTTGGGCCGCCGTGTGCTTCGAGCTGCTCCTGCGCCGCGAAGTATTTGCGCTGGCCCTCGATACCGAGCACGCTGATAAGTGCTGACGCGCGTCTTTCGTCCTCCCAGCCGTTTCCGCCGGCCGCCTTCAAGTGTACCTGGAAAATCTTTTTCCATAAATGCAAGGAATGGAAGGCTTGCCGGGAACGTTGAGGAACGGAGGAAGGTTTGCAAAATGGGCCGCCATGTGTGCAGGAGGTAGGCAGTAGGCTCAAGCGGGAAAGTGGCGTCGTAGAGGGAGCCGGAGCGGGAACAAAGAAAAGTCAGGTCGACGCGCTTGTAGCGTGCAGGAAGCAGCACCGACGCGCAGCAGAAAAATGTGACTCGTAGCGTAGTGTCACGTACGTCGTGCTCTTCCTGGCGTCGCCTGTCGAACCGGGTTCAGCACCTCGTCGCCATGTGTTGTGTAGGGCAGGAGCGCGGCGTAACCCGCGGCGGGCCGACGGAGAGGCCGAACGACGGGAGGGCGCGCGGAGTGACGACGCAGAGACCAAGCTTCGGCGAGACTGACGGGAGACTGCTCTCCCGCGTTTATTGCAGGCGGTTTTAAGGAGAGAGAGGAAAGGCTATTGGTCAGCGAGGCACGGGTCACATGACCGGCATGACCACGACGGATTGGTGGTAGCACAGAGGCATGGCAGAGACCCAGCTCCCCTCAGTAGCATGAATAGAAAGCACAACAGCACTGGTGTCTCAGCATGGCACCAGGGGTCGCACGACACAACAGAGGCGTTGGTTGACAAGCTGCCCGAGAAAAGGTACCTCGCTGCTATGCTGTGTGCTCTTGTGATGACCACAGGGCCTGGTCGCAAGAGCTATGGAAAACCTCCGTACACATGGGCCCCTTCAACAAGTGCAGCTCGACTTAGTGCACACAAACAGATCTAGCACAATTTTGGAGTGAATCAACCTAAATTTAGGGCGCTATGGGGGTGGGAAACGCATGTATCAGCTTGCGGGTGAAAAATGTCATTAGTCGGGCGATGTGTAGGGGCAAGTGTCTCACTGAGTGCTTTTTGCTACTCACCCAACACAGCAGCCCCTCGCCGAAGCACATATCTTCCTCTTATAGGCACTTGCTGCACATGCTTAGCTGGTTCATTTGTTCCCATGATTCATACATTCCCTCTTTTCTTGATGCTGTTGCTTTAAAGTTTGTTTGTTTTGTACAAGTAAACTGTACTATAACCGAGTATTATTCTAGAAAACTAGGAAGTTTTTTTACTGTTCAAACATGGGTACCTCGACCTAACTAAATCAGCATTATAACGAAGTTTTTCACTGTATGTGGAGGCCATCAAACTGTTCATATTTTACATTGTAAGGGGTTTAGATTGCCAGTTCACATATGCTATTGTAGCAAATGGAATTAGTGGGGCAGTGGGAAAGTGCCATCAGCAGTAGCAGAATAGCAGTGCGTGTGCACTTACTGTAAAAACCGGAATATAGGTCGGACCGGAATATTGGTCGAACCCCCCACTTCTAACTACTGAAAATCTAAAAAAAAAGTACATGGAACGGCCAAAGTATAAGAAGGCGCCTTTATCATGAAACAAACGCAATTTCAAACGGTGCACAGTGAAAATGCCATTTGTTTACACGTAAGTTCCACATGGCAGAAAGCCAAAAGATTGGCTCAGGCATTATCCTCGTAAAACGTCAGAACCATCTTGACAGCACTATTGGATGCACTTTGAGGTCCCCAATAGCAGTCACAGTGCGAGCACGGCTCTTAGGTAAACTTTGCAACCTTCGTCTCCAGCTCTGTATACGCTGCGGTCTTGCACTGAAACAAAGTTTTCTTCTGATCACTGCGTGTCATGGTGTGATCCTTCAGCATCAGCCAGTAGTAAATGCTTCTGTGGTGCACTAGATCTGCCTGCTGATCATAGCCATACATGCCCCTGTAACCAGAGCTGCCAACATCGCAGGAAGCAACAAAGAAACAGTATCCGGTGAGATTGGAGCAGCGAGAACACCCGTTCGAAGATAAACTTTTAGTTATTGTTTGTGACTCACGGCTCCTGCTCGCGTTCACGTGCGCTAGCATCCCGACACACCCTTCACACACTTCAGACCAGATTTCTTCGTGCCTTCCCGAACTTGATCGCTGCTTTCTTCAACGCTACAGTGAACTGTCATCGGCCACCGGTCGAGAACAAGAAAAAAAGCACCTCGGAGCCCAAATAGATTCACAAGACAACAACAAAAGTGTGAAATGAGATCGCCCTTCGTACAAGGCTGGTAGTAAACAAAGCAACGACGATGATTGCGATGGCGATGGAGGCGGTCATAGTGGTGAGACTTGTGAAGCTTTTCTGTCAATGACCGATATCTAAGACGGGGGTCGACTTTTTAGGGCTGTTTCTTGAAAAAAAAATTCGACCTATATTCCGGTTTTTAGGGGTATGCAAATTGAAGTGTTTGTGCAACAGAGTCGTGTGCTGTGAAACCTTGTTTAAACAAGTGTATCTGCTTCCAGCCATTATTGAAGGCACCTTCGCAACCAACATGCCCCTACAGCACCTTCAAAAGGACCTCTGTCTTGCCATTGGCATTGGTGACCAGTTGGAACAGCCTTTACCAGTCACAGCGGCAGCAAATGAGGTGAGAGTCTGTACCGTGTGCAACAAACACCATGTTATCGAACAAAAGGAAGGGCACTTTGTTGAGCTTATTAGTAATGAAATGATAGTTATGGTGTATTCGGTTGGCAGCTCTGGTCCTCTGGCTCAAAGTCGGCAGATCCGATAGCAGTTCGCAATCTGAGCGAGAGACGCAGTGTACCAACTAAATGCATCAGTCATCTCGGAGCAGCGCCGCGGTGCGGGCGGCATGGTAAGCCACCAGAAATTCGCGTGCGACATCGACAATAGCACTGTCCGGCTCTGAAGTACTTCCCCGCAGCGAGAGTTACACGAACTTGTTTGCATAAATTTGGTTGTAGTCTTCGTCGTCCGTGCTGCTACCGGGAAGGACTTCAGTTGCGAGGGACTGTAAAAGCAGCACTGATGATTCTTACACCTTTAGTAGCTGTCTCTGCTCCGACATGGGGCAGTTAAGCCTTGCTGAATGCCTCTACGGCATTATGAGGCTTGGTAGAAACAAGGATCACGTCGTACTGAAACGCCTAAACACACGCACAGGAGAGATAAATGGCAACCAGAAACTGATCCCTTTCTATACACCAATTTTACAAGGACGCTGCCATTTTTAAGGCATTTCACCGCCGCAGCGCCATCTAGCATCTGCGATGTTTCGCCGCCCTTCCGGTGTGTGGGGTTCCGTGGCAGTGTATGCAGCATATGCACTCAGTTCACACGGTATTGCTGTTCTTCACGGTACACTGGCAAAATAGAGTAACGCTTCGTGACTGTAAAGGTGCTAGTAAGTAATCGCCAAGCTGTCAGTTTCAAAATGGCCAAAACAGCAAGCGGCGGCGGCCCACAAGACGTTCCCACAGCAGCGCCGATGATGAGTAGAATGCCAATGCAGTTCTTCAGCAGCACTTGTAAATTGGTAATTGCGTTGTATGTTTTGTTGTAGCTGGCCTTGTGGGGTTCTTGGAATATGCACTATAAAAGAGTGCTAACTTTTAGGACAACTCTCGAAGTAATCGGTGAAACGTAAATGGAGATGAGCAAACATGTACACCATTGTCTGGCTGCGCGCTAGGTGCGCGCATTAGTGTTTAAGGTGACTCTCTGGTTTCCTTGCCTTGATTATTCAAGTTCAACGTAACTCTAATGCCTAACAGACCATTTCGTTCCACTTGGCACGTTGCAATGCAAAGTTCATGGAACGAAGGGAGCACAAACAGGTGCCCGAATGGTGCATGCCGCCAGTGCACGCCACCGCGCAGTACAGGCGGGCAACGTTGGGCACGGTAACAGTGACGTCAGAAAGGCCACTTTCAGGCGGTTGATTTGAAGTGCGCTAACGCGATGCGGACCACTAAAATGGGATTTTATTTCAAAATAAGCACTTCCTTGGCACAAAAGTAGCACTACGAGGTTTCTGGACGGCTATTTCAGCAATCAACGTCGACTTAATATTTGCCTTTAGTGTCCCTTTAACGAACGTGGGTCAATTATTCACGAAACCCAGGTCGCAGCGTGAAACAAAAAAAAAAAAAAAGGTGCAGTTGTCATAACTCTAGCCCAGTTATTGTCACGAAATTGACAAGTCGAGAAAGGACGTGCTCTCGACGAAAAGTTAGAGGTGCGTACCTGCTCTAAAGAACACGTGTCATGTGGGCCTTTCTGTCATGTAGGTTGGAAAGTGCTAGTTCAATAATCTTGAAATTGCACGCACTAAGATGGAACATTTTCTAGCCGCAGGCATTGTAAATCATGTGCTCTAGCATAGAAATCAGATATGTTTATGTTACAAGAGAACAACTCTTGGCTAGACATTTTGTGTGTTAATCGTCAGCTTTGACATTGGTTCTGTCTGGTGCTGATGATAAAGTGTACCAGCACCCAAGCACAATCACAAGCTCGTGTGACGACTTGAAGAAATGGCCATAAGTACAGACACCATATATAACTACTATTTGTCGGAGAAGAAGGCGTGCGAACTAAGAGAAGCGAAGTCATTTAAAAGCATTGTGCGCTTCGCATGCCTCGGCTGCCAGTCTGTTAGGCTTCCGATAGCTGTTGCCGCAGCCAGACACAGCGCATTGGTAGTGTGCCGACCTGTTCTCGTCCGACATTTCGATTTTCGGCAGCACAATTGCTTTAGCGCGACGGAAATGGAAACACACTGACCTGTCACGCACCACGCAGTGCAAAACGCGGGAATCCGCACACACCAGCGGCAGTGGCGGAGAGAGAGAGAGAGAGAGAGTGGTGAAAACGCGCCTGTTCGAGGCTACGCTCCTCCGCTCCATGAAGACTGTCTATATATGTTCCTGTGTGTTTGTGCATACATACGTACAAAATGTAAAAATTTGGAGGAGGGGTCATTTCATGCTTAGTCTCTTTGACGTGCTTCACAAGCAAGACACCTTGCCAAATATTGCGAGGCGTTTAGCTAACTGAATTCGCTTGACAGTGTGCTATCTTGATTTAGCTACCATCATTTGGTCAAGCTGACACAGGACAATACCAGTGTGCACTAGGTACTTGCAGAGCTCAAGCAGATTTTTGCACAATCCCCCCCCACTTTTTTAGTGTGCCAGAATTGCACAATAGCAGCTCTAGCACACTTATCACACCGAAAGTGAGCACACATGGTTAAAGCAAAAAATTATGAGAAAATTTTCGAGGGCATGATGCCTGCCGATGTAGCTTCTTGCTCCTTTGTTATCCCCCAGTGTGTAACTTAAAGCACGCTCATCAGGGTGAAAGAAGAAAAAAAGCACTTAAAGCGTGCAACAAACCCCTGTAACTCCACTCATACTTTACGGATTTTAAAAAGTTTTGCAAATGTTGATTCACGAGGCAGTAAACCGATACTGAGGTCCTTCGACGATTACTTGGAAAAGTGTTGCAGGCCCCTTTAAGCATCAGACGTCTTCACACAAATGATGCTCTGGGTGTACAAAATTTGATTTGGTAATTCAAAAAAGTTTGCATGTCAGTTGCGCTGCACAATGTTCCTTGATATACCGTCATAACGCTAAGCATAAATGCATTTGGCATGAAATGGTACTGCTGCTGCTCATGTGCATCGAAGTGCTTGTTCGTGTGTTTTTATTGGACATGGAGCAGTGGCCAACAAACATGCATAGAAATTATTCTAAGCATTACAGTACAAACTGAGCCATGCGCTCATGGGTCTTTTATAAAACACCACTTAGACATTTGATATCTTCACTGCTCAACAAAAAAGAGGCCATCTTGCAAAACTTTCAAACTGATTCACAGTGTTCGCAAAACCAGATCACGAGTCTAGAGCACCGCTGCCACATGGGTTTCTTGCTGCTCCGGAACTGCCAAAGTGCCGATGTTGTGTGTAATGGTTTCATACCTCTACAGAACTCCTGAACAAGACACACTTTGCGAAGCAGTTGGCTATTGTAACAGGCATGACCCACTCCCAAGCCATGGCCACGAAGGGGATGGCATCCAGTAGGCTTATTCACAGGTCACCATCCTTGCAATCAATTGTTGTGATCAGGCGGCACACAAGGAGCTCTTTAAAGGGACACTAAAGGCAAATAACAATTTACAGTGGAACCTCGATTATGCGTCCCCTGGTTTTGTGCCGACCCGCATTTTATGACAGATCGGTTTGGTCCCAGCAAAGCTCCCATAGAAATGTTATTAAAACCTTGGTTATACGTAGGGCTCCGTGTTTTCGGTTTTATCCGAAAAAATCCGATAAACATTCACTGGTAAAATTTTTGACATTCGGTTTTGTCCAATGAACTCAGATTTCAAGGGCCAATATGACCTGATTTCGTTCTTTATCGAAAGGGCAAGTTCTAAGCACTCATTGATACACCTTCTTGTTTGACCGATTTAAAGTTTACCGTGCATAGCTGTATTAGGCAACGTAGCTGTATTGTGCTCCGACTCAGCTTCCTACATCAGTGATGAAAGTGCTGCTCCAATTGCTCCAAACTGCTCCAAAACAGAAATTCTGCTCCATGCTGCTCCAAAATGGCGGTGAGAAATTGAAAACAGTGAACTTTAACTGTGTGACCATCCAGCGAGCCTAAACGAAAACAAACAGAAGCTGTATAGTATCATATTGACAATACTGCATGTACTGGCATTGTCGATATATATCTGATTTAGTTGTATATTTGTATGTGACAAACAGTTTATCTTGGTGAAATTGTGTGAGATTAGTACAATATTGATACGAAACAGCGTGGCTGCATGAAAGAGGAAGACGTCGCTTTCTGGTTGTTGCTGGACTGCTGCCATCTTGTCCACTATGCGCTGTGCATTGTGAATAGTTATTAAACAAGCTACCCGTAACATTATTGGCGGAGGTGGACAATTCCCATACCTCCATGGAGACGCGCAGCGGTCGCAACACTGGCAACCCCTCACCAACTTCGCCTCCCGGAGCTTCATCTTCGCTGACTCCTTCAGCCCCAGCCACAACCTACGTCACGTTCTCTCTCTCTCTCTCACACACACACACAGATTCCAGGTACTTTCTCCGGAGATGGTACTACCGACGTTGACGCCTGGCTGAAACTGTACGAGCGTGTCAGTGCTACGCGCCGTTGTGATCGCACAATCATGCTCGCTAACATTCTTTTCTACCTCGACGGCACTCCGCAGACATGGCTTGAAACCCACGAAGAAGAAATAACGAGCTGGGATCTCTTCAAAAAGCTATCTTTTCAGCGATTCATCTGGTCATCAGTTCGCTGCAAAGAAGGCTCTCGCAACACGCACCCAGATATCGACAGAGTCCTACGTTTCCTACATTCTTGACGTCCTGGCTCTTTGTAACAAGGCCGCCCAGCGCATGTCGGAAGACGAGAAAGGTATAATCACGTCCTAAAAGGTATTGCCAACGACGCCTTGAATCTGCTGGTTTTTAACAACGTCGCGAGCATCGACACGATCCTTAAAGAATGCCGCCGTCTCGAACAAGCTAAAGCCCGCCGCGTACCTCAAAGCATCATGCGCCTTCTGAACAAAGCGCCTACTTCCTCTTGTGATGACGTCTTCCGCCAGGCCCCTCGATGTGGCAACCTCACCCGCATCATTCGTCGAGAAGTCGAGGCAACGCAACCGGTATTCACTCCATTCCCAACACCTGACCCTTCCCCGACCACGGTTTCCTTGATCCAGGCCGTCGTCTGTCAAGAATTATCGAACTTCGGCCTAAATCCTGTTCCACCTGTATACTCTGCTGAGCCTTTTTACCGTCGGCCGTCCGTTCCTCGACTTGCTTCCAACTATTCTCGACAACGCAACCTGTCCGTATAGCATACCTTTGACGACAATCCCATCTGTTTTACCTGCCGACGTGTTGGTCATATCGCTCGCCATTGCTGCAACCACTGGGCTCCACCGGCGCACTATGGGTCTCCAAACCAGGCAAGTTTTGTCAACCAGTCGTCCTCAGCGCTTGCTTCTTCTATGCCGACCACATTCTCTGCTCCTGCCGCACCTCTGACCAGACCTCGCTACGACCGCTCGCCATCCCCGGCAGAGTTGCGGCAGTCCAGTAGCAACCAGAAAGCGACGTTGTCTTCCTCTTTCATACAGCCACGCTGTTTGATATCAATATCATGTTGATTATTAACGGCTGCTGTGACGACTTTGATGTGTGGCTGATTACATTTACCACTTTATCAGCTTTGACCTCATTGATGCCACAAGAACTGGCATTTTAAGTGTGTAGCTCATTCAGCTCACTTCATTTTCGAAATTTTCAATGCTGACTGCGATGAAGTGTCTGCCTAGTGGTACGCTGTTCGAGTATCTCTTGCCTTTTTTGCGCAATAATATGTGCACCTCGTGAAGCCTCCAACTGTGTTTGTCGGCGATTAACGTGGACCAGTTCGAATATCTGCAATGTCCTGCGGCATCAACGGCGGCCACGTCCAGGAAGCAGACGGGCCCTTACTGCGATAGTGAGGAGAATTATGTCCTCTCACTGACAGGCGACGGGCCATCTGACGACGACTTCGAACTTGTAATGAGCCAAAAGGGGAAGAGACATAACACCAGGACCTCCTCATCCCCGAACACACCGAATGAAGAGCGCCGCAAAGGCCCGAGGCCAACACCATCATTTTCGTTCCTGCTGACCCCAACGGCAACATGAAGTGCCTCAACAGGCAATCCATTTCGGCGCTCCGAAGGACTGGTGCCAAATGAAATCACCGACATCAGAGTGAACCCGCGCAAGAATGTCATGGCAATTGATGTTTTGCATGCTGCCACACTGAACATACTACACAACGTCACAAAGGTGGATGGAATCAACATCCACTCCTACATCCCAGTGGGCTCCAACGTCATCACCGGCGTCATCTACGACGTTGACGCTGCCATTCCCAGCTCCGATTTGTATGGCCTGGTCAAGCCAGCTAGGGAAGCTATTATCGCCAAGGTTGCTCGTGTGGGTACTTCACGCTGCTTGAAAACAGATTTCAAAGGCAACTTTCTACCTTCGTATGTAAAGGTGGGCCACTTCCGACACCCTGTAAGACCTTTTGTGCCGAAGCCAATGCAATTTCACAACTGCGTGACTAGGTCACGTGAGAAGCGTATGCAAAGATAAGCTAGTATGTTCTCGTTGTGCTGATACCCATTCCGCAGACAGTTGTAAAGCCAATGATCTGAAGTGTTCAAATTGTAAGGGAGCCCACAAAGCTTCCTCAAAAGATTATCCAAAAATGAAAAGAGATAGCTGTGTTGAGACAAATGGTGAGAGACATAGGCGTGTGCAGGGTTCCCTTCAGGGGGGGGGGGGGGGGTCGTCAAAGGTTCGTCGCAGCACCTCCCTGCCTCCCATTTATGTCAATTTATGACGCTGACATAGCCCCCCCCCCCCCCCCCCCCCCGAGTCGCAGCGCCTCCCCTCCCTATTATGTCAGTGTGCGGGGCTGACCCCCCCCCCCCCTCTTAAATGAAAGTGGGGGGGGCTGAGATCGCCATACGCTGAGTTCGTACAACAGGTACTGGATGTTCTATGTCCAGTACTTGCAAGCCTTCACTAGGCACCATGACTCAACGATGTACAGTGGAATGTGATAGGCCTGAGGTTTTGCAAACGCAGGAATGTAGTTTAAGCGCACGCGAATTTCTTGTATGCTCCCTTCTTTCTATCTCCCTATCCTTTCATCCCTTAATCCCCTCCTCCAGCGCGGATTAGGAAACCGGACGCGCGTCTGGTTGACCTTCCTGCCTTTCCTTCCTTTCCCTCCTCCTCCTCAATGCTGACTATTTTGGTGAAATATGTAAATACCATATTGAACTCACCCTGATCATAAACTGCTGCTATAGCAATAGTTACATGTGATTTTGGCTACTTTTGTAATGTGGTGCTCAGCTTTATCGTTTTTATATCATTTCTGCCACAAGTACCGGTATTTTAAATATACGTTGTTCATCGTACGTTGCGTTCAATGACAATACATGTGCGTCATT